>NW_027011696.1:0-22642 GCF_036934945.1 Oncorhynchus masou masou | reverse complement strand
AGAACATAGAGTTTAGAACAGAGTATAGAACATAAAGTATGGAACATAGAACATAAAGTATGGAACATAAAGTATAGAACATAGAGTTTAGAACAGAGTATAGAACATAAAGTATGGAACATAAAGTATAGAACATAGAGTTTAGAACAGAGTATAGAACATAAAGTATGGAACATAAAGTATAGAACATAGAGTTTAGAACATAGAGTTTAGAACATAGAGTTTAGAACATAAAGTATAGAACATAAAGTATAGAACATAGAGTTTAGAACATAAAGTATAGAACATAAAGTATAGAACATAGAATGTAGACTGTAGAAGTCTACATCAGTCTCCTTAGATACTATGCTATAAGTGTCTTCCATCCTGATAAAGAGTGTGTCTCTACTTACCAGACTTTGGTCGTTCGTCAATCTCAGCGTAGATGTCAGATCCTGAATAATGGATAATATTTGATGATGTCAGTTTGTGTTAAAAACAGATGGGTCAACTAGAAAACATACAGTGTAGCCCTGCCCCTACAGTACTAGTTTCAAACAATTCAAAACAGTCACATTAATGCACAAATTATTCATAATATTTGTAAAACAAATACGAAGTCAGTCGTGGTAGATGAAAACTCACCCATGCTATATCTGAAGGAGTCCGTGTTCTCCGTTTGACTACAGTGGGAGGAGAGACAGCAAGAGGAGGAGAGGAGAGGATCATCAATCCTGGGTTTGAGGTAGCTCCTCAATACACCAGGCACACTGTTACAGTAACACTGCCTGTCTCTATGATACATCTACAGTGCCTTGCGAAAGTATTCGGCCCCCTTGAACTTTGCAACCTTTTGCCACATTTCAGGCTTCAAACATAAAGATATAAAACTGTATTTTTTGTGAAGAATCAACAACAAGTGGGACACAATCATGAAGTGGAACGACATTTATTGGATATTTCAAACTTTTTTAACAAATCAAAAACTGAAAAATTGGGCGTGCAAAATTATTCAGCCCCTTTACTTTCAGTGCAGCAAACTCTCTCCAGAAGTTCAGTGAGGATCTCTGAATGATCCAATGTTGACCTAAATGACTAATGATGATAAATACAATCCACCTGTGTGTAATCAAGTCTCCGTATAAATGCACCTGCACTGTGATAGTCTCAGAGGTCCGTTAAAAGCGCAGAGAGCATCATGAAGAACAAGGAACACACCAGGCAGGTCCGATATACTGTTGTGAAGAAGTTTAAAGCCGGATTTGGATACAAAAAGATTTCCCAAGCTTTAAACATCCCAAGGAGCACTGTGCAAGCGATAATATTGAAATGGAAGGAGTATCAGACCACTGCAAATCTACCAAGACCTGGCCGTCCCTCTAAACTTTCAGCTCATACAAGGAGAAGACTGATCAGAGATGCAACCAAGAGGCCCATGATCACTCTGGATGAACTGCAGAGATCTACAGCTGAGGTGGGAGACTCTGTCCATAGGACAACAATCAGTCGTATATTGCACAAATCTGGCCTTTATGGAAGAGTGGCAAGAAGAAAGCCATTTCTTAAAGATATCCATAAAAAGTGTTGTTTAAAGTTTGCCTACCAAGACACTGCCTGTCTCTATGATACATCTGTCTGACAGCATCATGTCCAGTAACACTGCCTGTCTCTATGAAACATCTATCTGACAGCATCATGTCTAGTAACACTGCCTGTCTCTATGATACATCTATCTGACAGCATCATGTCTAGTTACACTGCCTGTCTCTATGATACATCTATCTGACAGCATCATGTCTAGTAACACTGCCTGTCTCTGTGATACATCTATCTGACAGCATCATGTCTAGTAACACTGCCTGTCTCTGTGATACATCTATCTGACAGCATCATGTCTAGTAACACTGCCTGTCTCTGTGATACTTCTATCTGACAGCATCATGTCTAGTAACACTGCCTGTCTCTAAGATACATCTATCTGACAGCATCATGTCTAGTAACACTGCCTGTCTCTATGATACATCTATCTGACAGCATCATGTCTAGTAACACTGCCTGTCTCTATGATACATCTATCTGACAGCATCATGTCTAGTAACACTGCCTGTCTCTGTGATACATCTATCTGACAGCATCATGTCTAGTAACACTGCCTGTCTCTGTGATACATCTATCTGACAGCATCATGTCTAGTAACACTGCCTGTCTCTGTGATACATCTATCTGACAGCATCATGTCTAGTAACACTGCCTGTCTCTGTGATACATCTATCTGACAGCATCATGTCTAGTAACACTGCCTGTCTCTGTGATACATCTATCTGACAGCATCATGTCTAGTAACACTGCCTGTCTCTATGATACATCTATCTGACAGCATCATGTCCAGTAACACTGCCTGTCTCTGTGATACATCTATCTGACAGCATCATGTCTAGTAACACTGCCTGTCTCTATGATACATCTATCTGACAGCATCACATCTAGTAACACTGCCTGTCTCTATGATACATCTATCTGACAGCATCATGTCTAGTAACACAGATGTATCACAGAGACATGCAATCTGACAGCATCATGCCCAGTGCATCCCATGTTTCAACAAGTACTAAATATTCCAGTTTAGTTTCAGCAAAACGACTTGTTATGGAAATGACACAAAAGCCCAAAATATTAAGCCTTGTTCAAGAGAAAGTGAATCCACTCACTTCGTGGGAAGGTCTGGCAGGGAACTTCGTAAATTGGCATCTGTGGAGTCACATGAGAAGTCACATTGGTTCAATAGACTTACGAGGGATGAGAAAATGGTATTAGACCGTTGTGATGCACTCTTTCAGTGTTTCCCCCCTGGTGCTTCTCCTACCATAAAATGCTCAGGGCCGGGACTTCCTGTCCCCCTTACCTTTGTTTGGTCTAGCGATGAACGACTCGTCAGTGGCGTGCTCAGAGCGGCAGTAACCGTCAATAAGGTCCACCATGTTTTCTGCCATCGCAAACTTAGTCACATTGATAGACAGAGGCTGACGAAGAAGATACAAACCATTCACGTCAATGACAATAACTGCAATTATAATCACATTACAAACACTATACAAACATTATAATGTCATAGGGGTGATAGACCGATAGGCTTTCAGGGCAAAATATTTAATTAAGATGCAGGCTTTTAACTCAACGATCACATCAATCAAAATGTTTTGTAAAAAAAAAGACTTACGGACACAGCTCTCTAGTTAGAATTCAGAGCCTGTATTCATTATGTCTCTAGTTAGAATTCAGAGCCTGTATTCATAATGTTAGAATGTTAGAATTCAGAGCCTGTATTCATTATGTTAGAATGTTAGAATTCAGAGCCTGTATTCATTATGTTAGAATGTTAGAATTCAGAGCCTGTATTCATTATGTCTCTAGTTAGAATTCAGAGCCTGTATTCATAATGTTAGAATTCAGAGCCTGTATTCATTATGTCTCTAGTTAGGATTCAGAGCCTGTATTCATAATGTTAGAATGTTAGAATTCAGAGCCTGTATTCATTATGTTAGAATTCAGAGCCTGTATTCATTATGTTAGAATGTTAGAATTCAGAGCCTGTATTCATTATGTTAGAATGTTAGAATTCAGAGCCTGTATTCATTATGTTAGAATGTTAGAATTCAGAGCCTGTATTCATTATGTCTCTAGTTAGAATTCAGAGCCTGTATTCATAATGTTAGAATTCAGAGCCTGTATTCATTATGTCTCTAGTTAGAATTCAGAGCCTGTATTCATAATGTTAGAATGTTAGAATTCAGAGCCTGTATTCATTATGTTAGAATGTTAGAATTCAGAGCCTGTATTCATTATGTTAGAATGTTAGAATTCAGAGCCTGTATTCATTATGTTTCTAGTTAGAATTCAGAGCCTGTATTCATTGTGTCTCTAGTTAGAATTCAGAGCCTGTATTCATTATGTATCTAGTTAGAATTCAGAGCCTGTATTCATTATTATTATTATTATTATTTTTTTTTCACCTTTATTTAACCAGGTAGGCAAGTTGAGAACAAGTTCTCATTTACAATTTGCGACCTGGCCAAGATAAAGCAAAGCAGTTCGACACATACAACGACACAGTTACACATGGAGTAAAACAAACATACAGTCAATAATACACAGTGAAACAAGTATATCTCCGATGTGAGCAAATGAGGTGAGATAAAGGAGGTAAAGGCAAAAAAGGCCATGGTGGCAAAGTAAATACAATATAGCAAATGAAACACTGGAATGGTAGATTTGCAATGTGCAAAGTAGAAATAAAAAAATAATGGGGTGCAAAGGAGTAAAATAAATCAATTAAATTAAATACAGTAGGGGAAAGAGGTAGTTGTTTGGGCTAAAATATAGGTGGGCTAATGTACAGGTGCAGTAATCTGTGAGCTGCTCTGACAGTTGGTGCTTAAAGCTATTGAGGAGATTATGTCTCTAGTCAGAATTCAGAGCCTGTATTCATTACGTCTCGAGTCAGATTTCAGAGCCTGTATTCATAATGTTAGAATGTTAGAATTCAGAGCCTGTATTCATAATGTTAGAATGTTAGAATTCAGAGCCTATATTCATAATGTTAGAATGTTAGAATTCAGAGCCTGTATTCATTGTGTCAGAATGTTAGAATTCAGAGCCTGTATTCATTATGTCTCTAGTCAGAATTCAGAGCCTGTATTTCATGCCTCTAGTCAGAATTCAGAGCCTGTATTCATTAAATGCCTCTAGTCAGAATTCAGAGCCTGTATTCATAATGTTAGAATGTTAGAATTCAGAGCCTTTTCATAATGTTAGAATGTTAGAATTCAGAGCCTGTTTTCATAATGTTAGTGTCAGGATTTGCCAGGGTTGTTCCGGGTTTTGGTCACTAGATGCCCCCATTGTGCTTTTTGACCTTATGTTTTTCCCTTGTTCCCCATTATTATTTGCACCTGTGCCTCGCTTTCCCCCTGATTGTATTTAAACCCTTAGTTTCCCTCAGTTCTGTGCTCTGTGTTTGTATGTTAGCACCCAGCCTAGTGTTCTGTGTATTCTTGTCTACCATTCCGGTGGATGCTCTTGTGGAATTCTGTTTTTGTTTTTGAGGATCTCTTAAGGCTTTTTGTGCTATTCCTACCACCTTTTGATTTACTATTTTTGTATTGAAGGACTTCTCCTTTTTACTTTATTAAATACACCGTCTTAAGTACTGCTGTGTCTGCCTCATCTTCTGGGTTCTGCTGACTATCTTCGTGGCTCAGTTGGTTAAGTGACTGTTTCTCACTCCGGAGACCCAGGTTCGTAACCGTGTCCTGACAGTTAGAATGTTAGAATTCCGAGCCTGTATTCATAATGTTAGAATGTTAGAATTCAGAGCCTTTTCATAAATGTTAGAATGTTAGAATTCAGAGCCTTTTCATAATGTTAGAATGTTAGAATTCAGAGCCTATATTCATAATGTTAGAATGTTAGAATTCAGAGCCTGTATTCATAATGTTAGAATTCAGAGCCTGTATTCATAATGTTAGAATGTTAGAATTCAGAGCCTGTATTCATTATGTCTAGTTAGAATTCAGAGCCTGTATTCATAATGTTAGAATGTTAGAATTCAGAGCCTGTATTCATTATGTCTCTAGTTAGAATTCAGAGCCTGTATTCATTACGTCTCTAGTCAGAATTCAGAGCCTGTATTCATTACGTCTCTAGTCAGAATTCAGAGCCTGTATTCATAATGTTAGAATGTTAGAATTCAGAGCCTTTTCATAATGTTAGAATGTTAGAATTCAGAGCCTTTTCATAATGTTAGAATTCAGAGCCTTTTCATAATGTTAGAATGTTAGAATTCAGAGCCAGTATTCATAATGTTAGAATGTTAGAATTCAGAGCCTGTATGCATTATGTCTCAGAGTAGTTGTGCTGATCTAGGATCAGGTTCATACAACCTTTTTCATTGTGATCTAAGATCAGGTCCCCACTGTCCATATAACCTTATTCATTACGATCTAAAAGGCAATACTGTTCCTATATCAGCAGTCCTACTCCGAGTCTCTTTGTGAATGTTGGCCCAGGCCTCACTATCTTGTTTTACTTGACTGACTCGGTCCATGTTCTGATTAAGCAGTACTAATACACGTTTTCTTTATCTATTTTAATGTGTACCTGTCTGGCTCCGTCTATGTCCAGGTTGAGGAGGGCTTTTGCCGTCACTCTGAGATGAACACTTGATGCTCTTGATCTGTTTGAAATCCGAGACACACAGGCTGGTGGGGATAAGAGAGACACAATTAAATGATACACTTATCAGCCACAGGTGTAGGGTAAAGGTTAACACGGGAAACAGGACTCCGCGACAGGACTCCGGGCGACAGGACTCCGGGCAACAGGACTCCGGGCAACAGGACTCCCGGGCGACAGGACTCCCGGGGACAGGACTCCGGGACAGGACTCCGGGGACAGGACTCCCAGGGACAGGACTCCCGGGGACAGGACAACCGGGGACAGGACTCCCGGGGACAGGACTCCCGGGAACATGACTCTCGGCGACAGGACAACCGGGGAAGGCACAGTGCATGAGGTGTCCCTACGGACCCTGGTTCGATCCCGGGCTGTATCACCAGCTGTGATCAGGAGTCCCATAGGGCGGAGCACAATTGCCGCAGCGTCGTCCGGGTTAAGGGAAGGTTTGGCCGGTAGGGACCTACTAGGCTCATTGCGCTCTAGCGATGCCTTGTGGTGCGGAGCCTGCAGGCTGGGACCTCGTAGTCAGTTGAACAGTGTTTCCTCCGACATTGGTGCATCTGGCTTCCAGGTTATTAAGCGGGCGGATGCTAAAGAAGCGTGGTTTGGCGGGTCATGTTTCGTAGGATGCAAGACTCAACCTTTGCCTCCAGAGACCATTGAGGAGTTGCAGCGATGAGACAATTACGAAATTGGGGAGAAAAGGATGGTGAAATAAATAACTATTGGGGGTCCTGTGGGATTCTGGTTCTAGGACCAAGTTTGGGACAGGACAGTACTAGTTATAAACAGTTTTTTGTGTGTGTTTTTGGGGGAGAATATGTAATGTGTAGAAGATTTTATTTAAAAACTGTGAATAGGCCTAATATAGTTGACTTAATATTAATAAATTAGTTAATGTAATTTCACTCCTCTTCCATCAGCTCACACTCACGCCTCGCTCCAGTTACAGCCATAGTCACAGCGCAATCACTACTTTACCTCAGATGCCAACGTACAGTCAGTGAATGAATGAATCCTTCAAGAGATGAATTGAGTTCAACCGACTCTGGGTAAGTGGAAGGGCTGCCTTCATTGCCAAACTCTGATAATGTGGTTGTTATCAGCTGTGTGCAGGGCAGGATACTGTCTGGTGAGCGCCGAACAGTAACCAAACGGAGCAGTTGCTATGGCGAGATGATTTTTTTGCATTTGTGATTTGTGTGTAAAATTACCACGGGACGGAGAGTAGTTTCACAGGGACAGAACAGGAAAGTTCAGTCAGGACAGAACGGGAAAAGAATTGACAAGACAGGGACAGGAATGGGTTTTCACTCCGTGTCAACCCCTATACTTTAGACAAAAAGGGTTCCAAAGGGTTCTTTGGCTGTCTCTGTAGGAGAACCCTTTGGTTCTGTAGAACCCTTGGTTCCAGGTAGAACTCTTTTGGGTGCCATGTAGAACCCTCCGTGGAAAGGTTATTACATGGAACTCAAAAGGGTTCTACCTGGAATCAAAAGAGTTCTATCGATGGGTTCTTCAAAGGGTTCTCCTATGGGGATAGCTGCAGAGCAGTTTTGGTTCTAGTTAGCACCTTTTTTTCTAAGAGTGTAGTGCAGGGTGAAGTCACATTTACATTTGCACTATTGTAAAGTGGCTGTTCCACTGATGTCAGAAGGTGAATTCACCAATTTGTAATTCGCTCTGGATAAGAGTTTCTGCTAAATGACTTAAATGTAATGTAAATGTAATTTAGCAGACGCTCTTATCCAGAGCGACTTACAATTAGTGCATTCCTCTTCAGCTAAGTGAGACATATCACAACAGTAGCAAGTACATTTCCCCCACAATGCTCAGTAGATGCTGACTAAGGTTCAGTTTAGCATTTTCCGTACTAATGGTTAATCTGGCACTTGGGGGAAACTTCACCCCGTACCCCACACAGGATGGGGACATGAAGAACAGGAGAATACCTGCCAGAAATCATTCACGACAATGCAATGAAAATGAACAAATAGCAACATATGAAATAGCAGCATGCTTACCTCTGAGTCCATATGGGAGGGTTGGTGAATACCCTGCATGCTTACCTCTGAGTCCATATGGGTGGGTTGGTGAATACCCTGCATGCTTACCTCTGAGTCTATATGGGAGGGTTGGTGAATACCCTGCATGCTTACCTCTGAGTCTATATGGGAGGGTTGGTGAATGCCCTGCATGCTTACTTCTGAGTCTTTATGGGTTGGTGAATACCATGCATGCTTACCTCTGAGTCTATATGGGTGGGTTGGTGAATACCCTGCATGCTTACCGCTGAGTCTATATGGGTGGGTTGGTGAATACCCTGCATGCTTACCTCTGAGTCTATATGGGAGGTTTGGTGAATGCCCTGCATGCTTACCGCTGAGTCTATATGGGTGAATACCCTGCATGCTTACCTCTGAGTCTATATGGGAGGGTTGACGAATGCCCTGCATGCTTATCTCTGAGTCTTTATGTGAGGGTTGGTGAATACCCTGCATGCTTACCTCTGAGTCTATATGGGTGGGTTGGTGAATACCCTGCATGCTTACCGCTGAGTCTATATGGGTTGGTGAATACCCTGCATGCTTACCTCTGAGTCTATATGGGAGGGTTGGTGAATGCCCTGCATGCTTACTTCTGAGTCTTTATGGGTTGGTGAATACCCTGCATTCTTACCTCTGAGTCTATATGTGAGGGTTGGTGATTGCCCTGCATGCTTACCTCTGAGTCTATATGGGTGGGTTGGTGAATGCCCTGCATGCTTACCGCTGAGTCTATATGGGAGGGTTGGTGAATGCCCTGCATGCTTACTTCTGAGTCTTTATGGGTTGGTGAATACCATGCATGCTTACCTCTGAGTCTATATGGGAGGGTTGGTGAATGCCCTGCATGCTTACTTCTGAGTCTTTATGGGTTGGTGAATACCCTGCATTCTTACCTCTGAGTCTATATGGGTGGGTTGGTGAATACCCTGCATGCTTACCTCTGAGTCTATATGTGAGGGTTGGTGAATGCCCTGCATGCTTACTTCTGAGTCTTTATGGGTTGGTGAATACCCTGCATTCTTACCTCTGAGTCTATATGGGTGGGTTGGTGAATACCCTGCATGCTTACCTCTGAGTCTATATGTGAGTGTTGGTGAATGCACTGCATGCTTACTTCTGAGTCTTTATGGGTTGGTGAATACCCTGCATTCTTACCTCTGAGTCTATATGGGGGGGTTGGTGAATACCCTGCATGCTTACCTCTGAGTCTATATTTGAGGGTTGGTGAATGCCCTGCATGCTTACCTCTGAGTCTATATGTGAGTGTTGGTGAATGCACTGCATGCTTACCGCTGAGTCTTTATGGGTTGGTGAATACCCTGCATGCTTATCACTGAGTCTTTATGGGTTGGTGAATACCCTGCATGCTTACATCTGAGTCTATATGGGAGGGTTGGTGAATACCCTGCATGCTTACCGCTGAGTCTTTGTGGGTGGGTGAATGCCCTGCATGCTACCGCTGAGTCTTTATGGAGGTTGGCTAATGCCCTGCATGCTTACCGCTGAGTCTTTATGGGAGGTTGGTGAATGCCCTGCATGCTTACCTCTGAGTCTATATGGGAGGGTTGGTGAATACCCTGCATGCTTACCTCTGAGTCTATATGGGAGGGCTGGTGAATACCCTGCATGCTTACCTCTGAGTCTTTATGGGAGGGTTGGTGAATACCCTGCATGCTTACTCTGAGTCTTTATGGGAGGGTTGGTGAATGCCCTGCATGCTTACCGCTGAGTCTTTATGGGTGCGTTGGCGAATACCCCTGGCTCCAATCACCAGCTCCACTGACAGACTCCAACCTTGCTGTGGACAAAGAGTGGGGTTGCAACATAACTTTCATGTCTTGACAAACTTCAGACTCATACAATATTTTCTGTGAAGTGAGCCGTGAGAAAAGGAAAACCCAGAGCATGTCTAATTGTCGATTATTGCATCATTTGTGGTGCAGTGATCCAAAAGTATGATCAGGAAATGATCAGGAAAATGAGATGATAGGTTTTTACTGCGCACTCAGACAGGACCTCACTCAGGTATTTACTGTGTCCTGACAGGACCTCACCAGGTATTTACTGTGTACTGACAGGACCTCACTCAGGCATTTACTGTGTACTGACAGGACCTACTCAGGTATTTACTGTGTACTGACAGGACCTCACTCAGGTATTTACTGTGTACTGACAGGACCTCACTCAGGTATTTACTGTGTACTGACAGGACCTCACTCAGGTATTTACTGTGTCCTGACAGGACCTCACCAGGTATTTACTGTGTCCTGACAGGACCTCATACTGACAGGACCTCACTCAGGTATTTACTGTGTACTGACAGGACCTCACTCAGGTATTTACTGTGTACTGACAGGACCTCACTCAGGTATTTACTGTGTCCTGACAGGACCTCACCAGGTATTTACTGTGTCCTGACAGGACCTCACCAGATATTTACTGTGTACTGACAGGACCTCACCAGATATTTACTGTGTACTGACAGGACCTCACTCAGGTATTTACTGTGTACTGACAGGACCTCACTCAGGTATTTACTGTGTACTGACAGGACTCACCAGGCATTTACTGTGTACTGACAGGACCTCACTCAGGTATTTACTGTGTACTGACAGGACCTCACTCAGGTATTTACTGTGTACTGACAGGACCTCACTCAGGTATTTACTGTGTACTGACAGGACCTCACTCAGGTATTTACTGTGTACTGACAGGACCTCACTCAGATATTTACTGTGTACTGACAGGACCTCATACTGACAGGACCTCACTCAGGTATTTACTGTGTCCTGACAGGACCTCACTCAGGTATTTACTGTGTCCTGACAGGACCTCATACTGACAGGACCTCACTCAGGTATTTACTGCGTACTGACAGGATCTCACTCAGATATTTACTTTGTACTGACAGGACCTCATACTGACAGGACCTCACTCAGATATTTACTGTGTACTGACAGGACCTCACTCAGGTATTTACTGTGTACTGACAGGACCTCACTCAGGTATTTACTGTGTACTGACAGGACCTCACTCAGGTATTTACTGTGTACTGACAGGACCTCACTCAGGTATTTACTGTGTACTGACAGTACCTCACTCAGGTATTTACTGTGTACTGACAGGACCTCACTCAGGTATTTACTGTGTACTGACAGGACCTCACTCAGGTATTTACTGTGTACTGACAGGACCTCACTCAGGTATTTACTGTGTACTGACAGTACCTCACTCAGGTATTTACTGTGTACTGACAGGACTCACTCAGGTATTTACTGTGTACTGACAGGACCTCACTCAGGTATTTACTGTGTACTGACAGGACCTCACTCAGGTATTTACTGTGTACTGACAGGACCTCACTCAGGTATTTACTGTGTACTGACAGTACCTCACTCAGGTATTTACTGCGTACTGACAGTACCTCACTCAGGTATTTACTGCGTACTGACAGTATCTCACTCAGGTATTTACTGTGTACTGACAGGACCTCACTCAGATATTTACTGTGTACTGACAGGACCTCACTCAGGTATTTACTGTGTACTGACAGGACCTCACTCAGGTATTTACTGTGTACTGACAGGACCTCACTCAGATATTTACTGTGTACTGACAGGACCTCATACTGACAGGACCTCACTCAGGTATTTACTGTGTCCTGACAGGACCTCATACTGACAGGACCTCACTCAGGTATTTACTGTGTACTGACAGGACCTCACTCAGGTATTTACTGTGTACTGACAGGACCTCACTCAGGTATTTACTGTGTACTGACAGGACCTCACTCAGGTATTTACTGTGTACTGACAGGACCTCACTCAGGTATTTACTGCGTACTGACAGCATCTCACTCAGGTATTTACTGTGTACTGACAGGACCTCACCAGATATTTACTGTACTGACAGGACCTCATACTGACAGGACCTCACTCAGGTATTTACTGTGTCCTGACAGGACCTCATACTGACAGGACCTCACTCAGGTATTTACTGCGTACTGACAGTACCTCACTCAGGTATTTACTGCGTACTGACAGTATCTCACTCAGGTATTTACTGTGTACTGACAGGATCTCACTCAGATATTTACTTTGTACTGACAGGACCTCATACTGACAGGACCTCACTCAGATATTTACTGTGTACTGACAGGACCTCACTCAGGTATTTACTGTGTACTGACAGGACCTCACTCAGGTATTTACTGTGTACTGACAGGACCTCACCCAGGTATTTACTGTGTACTGACAGGACCTCACTCAGGTATTTACTGTGTACTGACAGGACCTCACTCAGATATTTACTGTGTACTGACAGGATCACTCAGGTATTTACTGTGTACTGACAGGACCTCACTCAGGTATTGACTGTGTACTGACAGGACCTCATACTGACAGGACCTCACTCAGATATTTACTGTGTCCTGACAGGACCTCACTCAGGTATTTACTGTGTCCTGACAGGACCTCACTCAGGTATTTACTGTGTCCTGACAGGACCTCACTCAGGTATTGACTGTGTACCGACTGCAAATACCTGAGCGGCCCCTTCCAAATTGTATTGTTTGTAAAGTCAACAGCAACACGAACCACCAGTTCGCAGGGGAAGACCTCTCATCAACGTTGATGAATTCAGTGAGTGTTTTGAAGAAGCGAACCATACACTCCTCCTCCTTCAGAGTAGCGTACTGCTGGAAGGTCTGGGTGATCAGCTTCCGGAGAGGACGAGACTGGGACAGAACATCACAACATTTTCATAACCCTATTTTAACTATGATGTCAAATAGTAAACAGCACGGTAAACGACGCTGCCAGCATAGAAATGATCAGAATTATTCAAAAATTACCAGAAATGATCAGAAATTAACAGAAATGATCAGAAATTATCAGAAATTCTCCTTGCTGAAATAATAATTACAGCTAGGCTCATTATTAAAAACTTTGTAGAAACTTCCGATAACATGTTGAACGATCATGTAGAAATCAAAATTCATAAATGTACCTTCATGCTGTCAATGAGCTCCTGTGGGAAGAACAGGTTCAGCCCCACGTCCTTCCTTCATTGGTCAAAATAAATCACATTCAGAGAGACCAGTTAGATTAAAACAACCAATCAAACCAACGTGATAGAAAAGTTAGGTAAAAAAACAACCAATCAAACCAGTGATAGAAAAGTTAGGTAAAAAACCAACCAATCAAACCAATGTGATAGAAAAGTTAGGTAAAAAACCAACCAATCAAACCAATGTGATAGAAAAGTTAGGTAATAAACCAACCAATCAAACCAACGTGATAGAAAAGTTAGGTAAAAAACCAACCAATCAAACCAATGTGATAGAAAAGTTAGGTAATAAACCAACCAATCAAACCAACGTGATAGAAAAGGTAGGTAAATGAAGGTTGCTACCAACAGACATGTAAAATGTAAGTACTTACTCTAGTAACTCAAAGTTGGACTTCTTCTCCAAACCTTTAGCGTTCATGTCTTTATAAAACCTCCTGAGGACCAAGCAGATAAACATTGTTTTATTTGAACCGACTCAGTGATGTTTCCCTGCTTTTTTTTTATATATATATTTTTGTTTAAAGATCCTATTAAAATGTTCTGTATGGTGGAGGAAAAGCTTATAAGCATTTCACTGTATCGTTTACACCCATTGTATTCTGTCATGTGACAAATAAACGTGAATTAGAACAGCGTGACATACGAGGCTCTACTACGGACAAGCCCACTGTGACGTTGATGGCGTCTACACATTAACAAGAGGATGCATACAAGAGGATACATACAAGAGGATACATACAAGAGGATACATAAGGATTACAAGAGGATACATACAAGAGGATACATAAGGATTGCAAGAGGATACATACAAGAGGATACATAAGGATTGCAAGAGGATACATACAAGAGGATACATAAGGATACAAGAGGATACATACAAGAGGATGCATAAGGATACAAGAGGATACATACAAGAGGATACATAATGATACAAGAGGATACATACAAGAGGATACATAAGTATACAAGATGATACATACAAGAGGATACATGAGGATACATACAAGAGGATACATAAGGATACAAGAGGATACATACAAGAGGATGCATAAGGATACAAGAGGATACATACAAGAGGATGCATAAGGATACAAGAGGATACATACAAGAGGATACATAAGGATACAAGAGGATACATACAAGAGGATACATACAAGAGGATACATAAGGATACAAGAGGATACATACAAGAGGATACATACAAGAGGATACATAAGGATACATACAAGAGGATACATAAGGATACAAGAGGATACATACAAGAGGATACATAAGGATACAAGAGGCTACATACAAGAGGATACATAAGGATACATAAGGATACAAGAGGATATATACAAAAGGATACATAAGGATACAAGAGGATACATACAAGAGGATACATAAGGATACATAAGGATACAAGAGGATACATACAAGAGGATACATACAAGAGGATACATAAGGATACAAGAGGATACATACAAGAGGATACATACAAGAGGATACATAAGGATACAAGAGGATACATACAAGAGGATACATAAGGATACATAAGGATACAAGAGGATACATACAAGAGGATACATAAGGATTACAAGAGGATACATACAAGAGGATACATAAGGATACAAGAGGATACATACAAGAGGATACATACAAGAGGATACATAAGGATACAAGAGGATACATACAAGAGGATACATAAGGATTACAAGAGGATACATACAAGAGGATACATAAGGATACAAGAGGATACATACAAGAGGATACATAAGGATACAAGAGGATACATACAAGAGGATACATAAGGAAAGCCCAACCTCACCTGATCTCCAGACAGCCCAGCTGCAGGGCCATCCCGTCACTGACCTTACTGGCATGGTACTGCATGTAGTCACTACGCACCTAACACAGACAATATCGAGAGAACACGTTCATTGTTATCTACATGTAGTCACTACGCACCTAACACAGGCAATATCGAGAGAACACGTTCATCATCACATGTAGTCACTACACACCTAACACAGGCAATATCGAGAGAACACGTTCATTGTTATCTACATGTAGTCACTACGCACCTAACACAGGCAATATCGAGAGAACACGTTCATTGTTATCTACATGTAGTCACTACGCACCTAACACAGGCAATATCGAGAGAACTCTTTCATTGTTATCTACATGTAGTCACTACACACCTAACACAGGCAATATCGAGAGAACACGTTATTAACTGTTATGAAGTCACTCAGCCTGGTCTCATAGTCTAGACGTAACATAGTACATGTAAATCCGGGACACTTCATATTAGTATGGTATGTTATGTTTGCTGTTAATATACAAAGACAGATGGCTTAAACCAAAGTAGGGTGGTTGGTTGGGTTAGATGGGTAGTGTATAACGTGAACGCCTAGCAATCCAAAAGGTCCCATCATGGACAACTTTATATAATTAGCCATTTTTCAACTACTTACTACTTTTTAGCAACTTTGCAACCACTTAGCATGTCAGCTAACCCTTCCTCTAACTATAACCTTAACCTTTTAATCTAACTCCTAAACTTAGGAGTTAGATTAAGCCTAACTAAACCTAGCTAATGTTAGCCACCTAGCTAGAATTCATAACATATACATTTTTGCAAATTCTTTAACATATAATGTGAATTGTAAGTTGTAACATATCATATGAAATGGGTGACGGACATCCACAAATGAATACATACCATACGAAACGTAACATGTAATATTAAACCGAGTGTCTCGGATTTACTTACACAATAATAAGAAGTGCTCTGAGACCAGGTTGCGTAACTATGCATCTACAGTACTACCACAAGTTCAATACAACAGACAACAGAAAACAGTGAATTATCACTGACGATGAAGTTCTGGAAATTAGTCATGTGTTCTCTACATCAACAGAGCAGTTAATGTGCTCTGGCATAGAGTACTAATGTGTTCTCTACATAGAGTATTAATGTGTTCTCTACATAGAGTACTAATGTGTTCTCTACATAGTCAGAGTATTAATGTGTTCTCTACATAGTCCGAGTATTAATGTGTTCTCTACACCGTCAGAGTACTAATGTGTTCTCTACATAGTCAGAGTATTAATGTGTTCTCTACATAGAGTACTAATGTGTTCTCTACATAGAGTATTAATGTGTTCTCTACATCGTCAGAGTATTAATGTGTTCTCTACATAGAGTACTAATGTGTTCTCTACATAGTCAGAGTATTAATGTGTTCTCTACATAGAGTATTAATGAGTTCTCTACATAGAGTATTAATGTGTTCTCTACATAGTCAGAGTATTAATGTGTTCTCTACATAGTCAGAGTATTAATGTGTTCTCTACATAGTCAGAGTATTAATGTGTTCTCCACATAGAGTATTAATGTGTTCTCTACATAGTCAGAGTATTAATGTGTTCTCTACATAGAGTATTAATGTGTTCTCTACATAGAGTATTAATGTGTTCTCTACATAGTCAGAGTATTAATGTGTTCTCTACATAGAGTATTAATGTGTTCTCTACATAGAGTATTAATGTGTTCTCTACATAGAGTACTAATGTGTTCTCTACATAGAGTACTAATGTGTTCTCTACATAGAGTATTAATGTGTTCTCTACATAGAGTACTAATGTGTTCTCTACATAGTCCGAGTATTAATGTGTTCTCTACATAGAGTACTAATGTGTTCTCTAGATAGAGTACTAATGTGTTCTCTACATAGAGTACTAATGTGTTCTCTACATAGAGTATTAATGTGTTCTCTACATAGTCAGAGTACTAATGTGTTCTCTACATAGAGTACTAATGTGTTCTCTACATAGTCAGAGTACTAATGTGTTATCTACATAGTCAGAATATTAATGTGCTCTCTACATAGAGTATTCATGTGTTCTCTACATAGAGTATTAATGTGTTCTCTACATAGTCAGAGTATTAATGTGTTCTCTACATAGTCAGAGTATTGATGTGTTCTCTACATAGAGTATTAATGTGTTCTCTACATAGTCAGAGTATTGATGTGTTCTCTACATAGAGTATTAATGTGTTCTCTACATAGTCAGAGTATTAATGTGTTCTCTGCATAGTCAGAGTATTAATGTGTTCTCTACATAGTCAAAGTATTAATGTGCTCTCTACATAGAGTACTAATGTGTTCTCTACATAGTCAGAGTACAGCTTGCTGCCTACTGTACCTGTTGATAGAAATACAGCAGTGTAGTACTGTCTTCTTTAAACTTTTCCAGGAAGTTGACTGGAATGTAGCGGACTCTCAGGTCATACCTGTGGAGAGATGAAAATAACCATACTTCAGAGTAGCAGTCTTCAACTGATGAACGTAACTCTGCTTTAGAGTAGCAGTCTACAACTGATGAACTACCCATATTTTAGACCAGGAGTCTACAACTGATGAACGACCCATATTTTAGACCAGGAGTCTACAACTGATGAACGACCCATATTTTAGACCAGGAGTCTACAACTGATGAACGACCCATATTTTAGAGTAGGAGTCTACAACTGATGAACGACCCATATTTTAGACCAGGAGTCTACAACTGATGAATCACCCATATTTTTAGACCAGGAGTCTACAACTGATGAACGACCCATATTTTAGACCAGGAGTCTACAACTGATGAAGCGACCCATATTTTAGAGTAGGAGTCTACAACTGATGAGCGACCCATATTTTAGACCAGGAGTCTACAACTGATGAACGACCCATATTTTAGAGTAGGAGTCTACAGCTGATGAACGACCCATATTTTAGACCAGAGTCTACAGCTGATGAACGACCCATATTTTAGAGTAGGAGTCTACAACTGATGAACGACCCATATTTTTAGAGTAGAGTCTACAACTGATGAACGACCCATATTTTAGACCAGGAGTCTACAACTGATGAACGACCCATATTTTAGAGTAGGAGTCTACAGCTGATAACCACCCATATTTTAGACCAGGAGTCTACAGCTGATGAAGCGACCCATATTTTTAGAGTAGAGTCTACAACTGATGAACGACCCATATTTTAGAGTAGGAGTCTACAACTGATGAACGACCCATATTTTTAGTAGCAGTCTTCAACTGATGAACGTACCTCTGCTTTAGAGTAGCAGTCTTCAACTGATGAACGTAACTCTGCTTTAGAGTAGCAGTCTACAACTGATGAACGACCCATATTTTAGAGTAGGAGTCTTCAACCTTTTCTTGGTCAGGGACCCCGTCCCAGGCGAAACCAAAGCGCCACATCAACACTTTATATTTTACAGTGGAGGTTGAAGCAGAAACTTCACTTAAACTACTTTAAACAAGGCTATCGTACATTGGTTCACTTATGCCCTAAAATAAATGTGTTCATACGAGCAGGAATATTGTATATACATTTGTTCATATGGGCAGAATATTGGAAGGCCAAACCGGAAACCCATGGTCCTGATTATACGTTGCTCCACCTCCCCCTCCCTCCTCCCCCCTCCTCTCACCTCCACTCTGCCTCCACGTGCTGACTCTCATAGCGTTGCTCCACCTCCCTCTCCCTCCCTCCCCCCCTCCTCTCACCTCACTCTGCCTCCAAGTGATGACTCTCATAGCGTTGCTCCACCCCTCCCCCTCTCCCTCCTCCCCCTCCTCTCACCTCCACTCTGCCTCCAAGTGATGACTCTCATAGCGTTGCTCCACCTCCCCCCCTCCCTCCTCCCCCCCTCCTCTCACCTCCCTCTGCCTCCAAGTGATGACTCTCATGGCGTTGCTCCACCTCCCCCTCCCTCCTCCCCCCTCCTCTCACCTCCACTCTGCCTCCAAGTGATGACTCTCATAGCGTTGCTCCACCTCCCCCTCCCTCCTCCCCCCTCCTCTCACCTCCACTCTGCCTCCACGTGATGACTCTCTTAGCGTTGCTCCACCTCCTCCTCCCCCCTCCTCTCACCTCCACTCTGCCTCCACGTGATGACTCTCATAGCGTTGCTCCACCTCCCCTCCCTCCTCTTCCCTCCTCTCACCTCCAGGTGCTGACTCTCATAAGCGTTGCTCCACTTCCCCCTCCCTCCTCTCCCCCCTCCTCTCACCTCCACTCTGCCTCCACGTGATGACTCTCATAGTGTTGCTCCACCTCCCCCTCCCTCCTCTCCCCCTCCTCTCACCTCCACGTGATGACTCTCATAGCGTTGCTCCACTTCCCCCTCTCTCCTCTCCCCCCTCCTCTCACCTCCACTCTGCCTCCACGTGATGACTCTCATAGTGTTGCTCCACCTCCCCCTCCTCTCTCCCCCTCCTCTCACCTCCACGTGATGACTCTCATAGCGTTGCTCCACTTCCCTCTCTCCTCTCCCCTCCTCTCACCTCCACTGCCTCCACGTGATGACTCTCATAGTGTTGCTCCACCTCCCTCCCCCTCCTCTCCCCCTCCTCTCACCTCCACGTGCTGACTCTCATGGCGTTGCTCCACTTCCCCCTCTCTCCTCTCCCCCTCCTCTCACCTCCACTCTGCCTCCACGTGATGACTCTCATAGCGTTGCTCCACCTCCCCCTCCCTCCTCCCCCTCCCTCCTCTCACCTCCACTCTGCCTCCACGTGATGACTCTCATAGCATTGCTCCACTTCCCCCCCCCTCCTGTCCCCCCCTCCTCTCCCCCTCCTCTCACCTCCACGTGATGACTCTCCCTTAGCGTTGCTCCACCTCCCCCTCCCTCCCCACATCTCCCCTTCCCCTCCCACCTCCACGTGATGGACTCTCATAGCGTTGCTCCCACTTCCCCCTCCCTCCCTCTCACCCCCTCCTCTCCCCCTCCTCCTCACCTCACTCTGCCTCCAAGTGATGACTCTCATAGCGTTGCTCCACCTCCCCCTCCCCCTCCCCCTCCTCTCACCTCCACTCTGCCTCCCACGTGATGACTCTCATAGCGTTGCTCCACCTCCCCCTCCCTCCTCTTCCCCTCCTCTCCACCTCCACGTGCTGACTCTCATAGCGTTGCTCCACTTCCCCCTCCCTCCTCTCCCCCCCTCCTCTCACCTCCACTCTGCCTCCCACGTGATGACTCTCATAGTGTTGCTCCACCTCCCCCTCCCTCCTCTCCCCCTCCTCTCACCTCCACGTGATGACTCTCATAGCGTTGCTCCACTTCCCCCTCTCTCCTCTCCCCCTCCTCTCACCTCCACTCTGCCTCCACGTGATGACTCTTATAGTGTTGCTCCACCTCCCCCTCCCTCCTCTCCCCTCCTCTCACCTCCACGTGCTGACTCTCATAGCGTTGCTCCACTTCCCCCTCTCCTCTCCCCCTCCCCTCTCACCTCCACTCTGCCTCCACGTGATGACTCTCATAACGTTGCTCCACCTCCCCCTCCCCCTCCTCCCCCTCCCTCACCTCCACTCTGCCTCCACGTGATGACTCTCATAGCGTTGCTCCACTTCCCCTCCCTCCTTCCCCCCCTCCTCTCCCCCTCCTCTCACCTCCACGTGATGACTCTCCTTAGCGTTGCTCCGCCTCCCCCCCTCCTCTCCCCCCTCCTCTCACCTCACTCTGCCTCCACGTGGTGACTCCATAGCGTTGCTCCACCTCCTCCCTCCTCCTCCCTCCCCTCCCCTGCCTCCTCCCTCCTCTCCACCTCCACTCTGCCTCCGTGGAGACTCTCATAGCGTTGCTCCACCTCCCCCCTCTCTCTCCCTCCTCCCCCTGCCTCCTCCCCCTCACTCTCACCTCCACTCTGCCTCCCACGTGATGACTCTATAGCGTTGCTCCACCTCCCCCCTCCCTCCTCCCTCCCTCCTCTCCCTCCACTCTGCCTCCACGTGATGACTCTCACAGTGTTGCTCCACCTCCCCTCCCTCCTCCCCCCTCCCTCTCACCTCCACTCTGCCTCCACGTGGTGACTCTCATAGCGTTGCTCCACCTCCCACGGTCAGGTCTGGATGGAGCCAGTGGAGCCTGTCTGACTTGAGGTGCTTCCAGTAGAGACCATAGCAGCCTTTATACTGATGTTAGGGCCCAGTCTACCACTGGTCAGGATAGACTGTACTATAGCCTGGAGGAGAGAGACCAGTATGGAGATAGTCACAGTTATTAAAATGATACCACTGGTCAGGATAGACTGGACTACAGCCTGGAGGAGAGAGACCAGTACGGAGACCGTCACAATTATTAAAATGATACCACTGGTCAGGATAGACTGGACTACAGCCTGGGGGAGAGAGACCAGTACGGAGTTAGTCACAGTTATTAAAATGATACCACTGGTCAGGATAGACTGACTACAGCCTGGAGGAGAGAGTACCAGCATTGAGACTGCCACAATTATTAAAATGATACCACTGGTCAGGATAGACTGGACTACAATGTAGAGACCAGTATGTGGAGTTGAACACAGTTAATAAAATGATACCACTGTTTGTGATAGACTGGTGTTACAAACCCTTAGCCCCTGTGCAGTCTAGGGGGATGGAAACGAGACCTCAACATATCTCATACAAATCATAACAGTGAAACAGTGAAAGGGAACAGAACTAATAACAACAGACAATCCAACTTTACATCAAACAGACTTTCGTCATTGTTCAAACATGTCAGCTAACATGAGGGGGGGGACAATCAAATGGCTTATGCATATCAAATCTATTTATGTACATCAAATGTATTTATGTATATATGTACATCAAATGTATTTATGTACATCAAATGTATTTATGTATATATGTATATCAAATGTGTGTATGTATATCAAATGTGTGTATGTATATCAAATGTGTGTATGTATATCAAATGTGTGTATGTATATCAAATGTGTGTATGTATATCAAATGCGTGTATGTATATCAAATGTATTTATGTATATTACATGTATTTATGTATATTACATGTATTTATGTACATCAAATGTATGTATATATATCAAATGTACATCAAATGTATTTATGTACATCAAATGTATTTATGTATATAAAATGTATTTATGTATATCAAATGGATTTATGTACATCAAATGTATTTATGTGTGTCAAATGTATTTCTAAATCCCTTTTGATGTCAACAGCTGGTCAAAGTGTAGTTAGTCACCCTGATCTTCCAGGAGCTGTCACACTTGACCAGTTTGAAGTTCTTCCCCAGGGTGTTATTGGTGGAAAAACAGACTTTGAGGATCTTGGTGGGTCCTCCCTCCCGCTGAAGGGGCTCTGTTGTGGGCCATCATTGTGGCCGGGGCTGGGTAGCCTCCAGGAAAGGGTGGTAGTGTCTCCCTGCATCACCTCGTACATTCTCACGGTAGAGAGAATGATAACGTCATACTGATGTCACACCTGGGGAGAGGGCGAGAGAGG
>NW_027011695.1:0-22645 GCF_036934945.1 Oncorhynchus masou masou | reverse complement strand
GCCTACAGGGAGGAGGTGAGGGCCCCTCGGAGTGTGGTGTCAGGAAAATAACCTCACACTCAACGTCAACAAAACTAAGGAGATGATTGTGGACTTCAGGAAACAGCAGAGGGAACACCCCCCTATCCACATCGATGGAATAGTAGTGGAGAGGGTAGTAAGTTTTAAGTTCCTCGGCGTACACATCACAGACAAACTGAATTGGTCCACCCACACAGACAGCATCGTGAAGAAGGCACAGCAGCGCCTCTTCAACCTCAGGAGGCTGAAGAAATTCCGCTTGTCACCAAAAGCACTCACAAACTTCTACAGATGCACAACCGAGAGCATCCTGGCGGGCTGTATCACCGCCTGGTACGGCAACTGTCTCCGCCCACAACCGTAAGGCTCTCCAGAGGGTAGTGAGGTCTGCACAACGCATCACCGGGGGCAAACTACCTGCCCTCCAGGACACCTACACCACCCGATGTCACAGGAAGGCCATAAAGATCATCAAGGACAACAACCACCCGAGCCACTGCCTGTTCACCCCGCTATTATCCAGAAGGCGAGGTCAGTACAGGTGCATCAAAGCTGGGACCGAGAGACTGAAAAACAGCTTCTATCTCAAGGCCATCAGACTGTTAAACAGCCACCACTAACATTGAGTGGCTGCTGCCAACACACTGACTCAACTCCAGCCACTTTAATAATGGGAATGATGGGAAATGATGTAAAATATATCACTAGCCACTTTAAACAATGCTACCTAATATAATGTTTACATACCCTACATTATTCATCTCATATGTATATGTATATACTGTACTCTATATCATCTACTGAATCTTTATGTAATCACATGTATCACTAGCCACTTTAACTATGGCACTTTGTTTACATACTCATCTCATATGTATATACTGTACTCGATACCATCTACTGTATCTTGCCTATGCTGCTCTGTACCATCACTCATTCATATATCTTTATGTACATATTCTTTATCGCCTTACACTTGTAAGGTAGTATTTTTGGAATTGTTAGCTAGATTACTTGTTGGTTATTACTGCATTGTCGGAACTAGAAGCACAAGCATTTCGCTACACTCGCATTACCATCTGCTAACCATGTGTATGTGACAAATAACATTTGATTTGATTTGATTTCACCCTAACATGACCTTAATACACCCTACTGATTTCACCCTAACATGGCCCAAATATACCCTACTGATTTTACCCTAACATGACCCTAATATACCCTACTGATTTCACCCTAACATGACCCTAATATACCCTACTGATTTCACCCTAACATGACCCTAATATACCCTACTGATTTCACCCTAACATGACCCTAATATACCCTACTGATTTCACCCTAACATGACCCTAATATACCCTACTGATTTCACCCTAACATGACCCTAATATACCCTACTGATTTTACCCTAACATGACCCTAATATACCCTACTGATTTCACCCTAACATGACCCTAATATACCCTACTGATTTCACCCTAACATGACCCTAATATACCCTACTGATTTCACTCTAACATGACCTTAATATACCCTACTGATTTCACTCTCACATGACCTTAATATACCCTACTGATTGGTATAGACAGCGGTTTTAGAATTAGAGACAGGGGCTCTAGAACTGGAGACAGGGGCTCTAGAACTGGAGACGGGGGCTCTAGAACTGAGACGGCAAACTGACGGGCCCAGAACTGAAAAAAGGGGCTCTAGAACTAGAGGCAGGGGCCTCTAGAGCTAGAGGCGGGGGCTCTAGAGCTAGAGACGGGGGCTCTAGAGCTAGAGACGGCGGCTCTAGAGGCTAGAGACGGGGGCTACAGAACGAGAGGCGGGGGCTGAGAACGAGAGACGGGGGCTACAGAACGAGAGACGGGGGCTACAGAACGAGAGACGGGGCTACAGAGCGAGAGACGGGGGCTACAGAACGAGAGACGGGGGCTACAGAACGAGAGACGGGGCTGCAGAACGAGAGACGGGGCTACAGAACGAGGAGACGGGGGCTACAGAAGTAGAGGCGGGGCTACAGAGTGAGAGGTTGGCTGCAGAAGTAGAGGAGGTTGGCTACAGAAGTAGAGAGGTTGGCTACAGAAGTAGAGAGGTTGGCTACAGAAGTAGAGAGGTTGGCTACAGAACTAGAGACGGGTGTTATAGAACGGGAAACTGGGGCTATAGAACGGGAGACGGGGTTATAGAACTAGAGACGGGGGCTATAGAACCAGAGACGGGGGCTATAGAACCAGAGACGGGGGCTATAGAACCAGAGACGGGGGCTATAGAACCAGAGACGGGGGCTATAGAACCAGAGACGGGGTTATAGAACGAGAGACGGGGGTTACAGAACGAGAGACGGGGGTTACAGAACGAGAGACGGGGCTACAGAACTAGAGACTGGGGCTACAGAACGAGAGACGGGGGCTACAGAACGAGAGACGGGGGATGACAGAGCGAGAGACGGGGGCTACAGAACGAGAGACGGGGGCTACAGAACGAGAGACGGGGGCTACAGAACGAGAGACGGGGGCTACAGAACGAGAGACGGGGGCTACAGAACGAGAGACGGGGGCTACAGAACGAGAGACGGGGGCTACAGAACGAGAGACGGGGGCTACAGAACGAGAGGCGGGGGCTACAGAACGAGAAGACGGGGCTACAGAACGAGAGACGGGGGCTACAGAACGAGAGACGGGGGCTCTAGAACGAGAGACGGGGGCTCTAAAACTAGAGACGGGGGTTACAGAGCTAGACGGGGGCTACAGAACTAGAGACGGGGCTACAGAACGAGAGGCGGGGGCTACAGAACTAGAGACGAGGGGCTACAGAACGAGAGACGGGGCTACAGAACGAGACGGGGGCTGCAGAACGAGAGACGGGGCTACAGAACGAGAGACGGGGCTACAGAACGAGAGACGGGGGCTACAGAACTAGAGACGGGGCTACAGAACTAGAGACGGGGCTTACAGAACTAGAGGCGGGAGCTACAGAGCTAGAGACGGGGGCTACAGAACCAGAGGATGGGGCTACAGAACTAGGAGACGGGGCTCTAGAACTAGAGACGGGGGCTCAGAACTGGAGACGGGGGCTACAGAATGAGAGACGGGGGTTACAGAACTAGAGACGGGGGCTATATAGAACGAGAGACGGGGGCTACAGAACGAGAGACGGGGGCTACAGAACTAGAGACGGGGCTATATAGAACGAGACGGGGGCTACAGAGCGAGAGCGGGGCTACAGAAAGAGAGCGGGGCTACAGAACTAGAGGCGGGGGTTACAGAACTAGAGACGGGGGTTGGCAGAACTAGAGGCGGGGGTTACAGAACTAGAGACGGGGGTTACAGAACTAGAGGCGGGGGTTACAGAACTAGAGACGCGGGTTATAGAACTCCGAGATCAATTTTATAATATGTCAGCTGTCTATTATATTACATTACATTCTGTCAGCTGTCTATTAGTATTATACTATATTCTGTCAGCTGTCTATTATATGATATTACATTCTGTCATTGGTTCATTATATTATTCTGTCAACTTGTATTATAGAACTTGTATTATAGAACTTACCATATGACTGTAGCCGCTTGACCTGTTTATTGACAGCAGGGCACGGATGGTTGGCATGGGGAATCAGGGCGAACAGTGTGAGGAGCTCGTGCTGAAAAGAATAAGTATGTATTATATTATATTCTGTCAGCTGTCTATTATATTATATTACATTCTGTCAGCTGTCTATTATATTATATTACATTCTGTCAACTGTCCTATTATATTATATTACATTCTGTCAGCTGTCTATTATATGTTATATTCTGTCAGCTGTCTATTATATTATATTCTGTCAGCTGTCTATTATATTATATTCTGTCAGCTGTCTATTATATTATGTTATATTCTGTCAGTTGTCTATTATTTTATAATATATTCTGTCAGCTGTCTATTATATTAAATTCTGTCAGCTGTCTATTATATTTATATTACATTCTGTCAGCTGTCTATTATATTATATTAATTCTGTCGTATCTATTATTTTATAATATATTCTGTCAGCTGTCTATTATATTATATTCTGTCAGCTATCTGTTATATTATATTACATTCTGTCAACTGTGTATATTATATTACATTCTGTCAGCTGTCTATTATATTATATTTCATTCTGTCAGCTGTCTATTATATTATATTACATTCTGTCAGCTGTCTATTATATTATATTACATTCTGTCGGCTGTCTATTATTTTATAATATATTCTGTCAGCTGTCTATTATATTATATTCTGTCAGCTGTCATATTATATTACATTCTGTCAGCTGTCTATTATATTATATTCTGTCAGCTGTATTATATTATATTCTGTCAGCTGTCTATTATATTATATTCTGTCAGCTGTCTATGATATTATATTCTGTCCAACTGTCTATTATATTATATTCTTTATATTCTGTCAGCTGTCTATTATATTATATTCTGTCAGCTGTCTATTATATTACATTCTGTAAAACATCTATTATATTGTACACTGTCAGCCGTCTAATATATTATATTATATTCTGTCAGCTGTCTATTTTATTATATTATATTCTGTCAGCAGGGTTCCCTCGATTCATCAGATGACTTGATGCCTTGATAAACTCCTTTCCTGGGGACGGCTCACCTCTCACAGTCCTGAGCGACTTTAACCTCCCCCACATCTGTGACTAATCCTCTCTGCCTCCTTCTTTCCCTCCCTCTCCTCTTTTGACCTCACCTCTCACCTTCCCCCTACTCACAAGGCAGGCAATACATTTCGACCTCATCTTTACTAGATGCTGTTCTTCCACTAACCTCATTGCAACTCCCCTCCAAGTCTCCGACCACTACCTTGTATCCTTTTTCCCTCTCGCTCTCATCCAACACTTCCCACACTGCCCCTACTCGGATGGTATAGCCGTCCCAACCTTCGGCCTCTCCCCCGCTACTCTCTCCTCTTCCATCCTATCATCTTCTTCCTCTGCTCAAACCTTCTCCAACCTATCTCCTGATTCTGCCTCCTCAACCCTCCTCTCTTCCCTTTCTGCATCCTTTGACTCTCTATGTCCCCTATCCTCAGACGGCTCGGTCCTCCCCCTCCCGCTCTCCGTGGCTCGACGACTCATTGCGGGCTCACAGAACAGAGCTCCGGCATGATGATGAAACTCGCCCTGCGGACGATATTTCCTCCCTCCTCTCCCATTTTTCCTCATCTGCCTTCTGCTGTCAAAGCCACCACCTCTGTTGGCATCTGCACCCAACCCTAGAAACCACTGCCTTCTCCTCCCTCTGAATCCTCCTCCCCCTCCCCCCCCTCCTCCCTCTCTGCAGATGACGCCGTCAACCATTTTGAAAAAGAAGGTCGGCGACATCCGATCCTCGTTTGCTAAGTCAAGCGACACCGCCTGGTTCTGCTCACGCTGCCCTACCCTGTGCTCTGACCTCTTTCTCCCCTCTCTCTCCAGATGAAATCTCGCTTCTTGTGACGGCCGGCCGCCCAACAACCTGCCCGCTTGACCCTATCCCCTCCTCTCTTCTCCAGACCATTTCCGGAGACCTTCTCCCTTACCTCACCTCGCTCATCAACTCATCCCTGACCGCTGGCTACGTCCCTTCCGTCTTCAAGAGAAGCGAGAGTTGCACCCCTTCTGAAAAAACCTACACTCGATCCCTCCGATGTCAACAACTACAGACCAGTATCCCTTCTCTCTTTTCTCTCCAAAACTCTTGAACGTGCCGTCCTTGGCCAGCTCTCCCGCTATCTCTCTCAGAATGACCTTCTTGATCCAAATCAGTCAGGTTTCAAGACTAGTCATTCAACTGAGACTGCTCTTCTCTGTATCACGGAGGCGCTCCGCACTGCTAAAGCTAACTCTCTCTCCTCTGCTCTCATCCTTCTAGACCTATCGGCTGCCTTCGATACTGTGAACCATCAGATCCTCCTCTCCACCCTCTCCGAGTTGGGCATCTCCGGCGCGGCCCACGCTTGGATTGCGTCCTACCTGACAGGTCGCTCCTACCAGGTGGCGTGGCGAGAATCTGTCTCCTCACCACGCGCTCTCACCACTGGTGTCCCCCAGGGCTCTGTTCTAGGCCCTCTCCTATTCTCGCTATACACCAAGTCACTTGGCTCTGTCATAACCTCACATGGTCTCTCCTATCATTGCTATGCAGACGACACACAATTAATCTTCTCCTTTCCCCCTTCTGATGACCAGGTGGCGAATCGCATCTCTGCATGTCTGGCAGACATATCAGTGTGGATGACGGATCACCACCTCAAGCTGAACCTCGGCAAGACGGAGCTGCTCTTCCTCCCGGGGAAGGACTGCCCGTTCCATGATCTCGCCATCACGGTTGACAACTCCATTGTGTCCTCCTCCCAGAGCGCTAAGAACCTTGGCGTGATCCTGGACAACACCCTGTCGTTCTCAACCAACATCATGGCGGTGGCCCGTTCCTGTAGGTTCATGCTCTACAACATCCGCAGAGTACGACCCTGCCTCACACAGGAAGCGGCGCAGGTCCCTAATCCAGGCACTTGTCATCTCCCGTCTGGATTACTGCAACTCGCTGTTGGCTGGGCTCCCTGCCTGTGCCATTAAACCCCTACAACTCATCCAGAACGCCGCAGCCCGTCTGGTGTTCAACCTTCCCAAGTTCTCTCACGTCACCCCGCTCCTCCGCTCTCTCCACTGGCTTCCAGTTGAAGCTCGCATCCGCTACAAGACCATGGTGCTTGCCTACGGAGCTGTGAGGGGAACGGCACCGCAGTACCTCCAGGCTCTGATCAGGCCCTACACCCAAACAAGGGCACTGCGTTCATCCACCTCTGGCCTGCTCGCCTCCCTACCACTGAGGAAGTACAGTTCCCGCTCAGCCCAGTCAAAACTGTTCGCTGCTCTGGCCCCCCAATGGTGGAACAAACTCCCTCACGACGCCAGGACAGCAGAGTCAATCACCACCTTCCGGAGACACCTGAAACCCCACCTCTTCAAGGAATACCTAGGATAGGATAAGTAATCCTTCTCCCCCCCTTAAATGATTTAGATGCACTATTGTAAGTGGCTGTTCCACTGGATGTCAGAAGGTGAATTCACCAATTTGTAAGTCGCTCTGGATAAGAGCGTCTGCTAAATGACTTAAATGTAAATGTAAACTATATTATATTCTGTCAGCTGTCTATTATATTATATTACATTCTGTCAGCTGTCTATTATATTATATTATATTCTGTCGGCTGTCTATTATTTTATAATATATTCTGTCAGCTATCTATTATGTTATACTCTGTCAGCTGTCTATTGTATTATATTCCGTCCTATTATATTATATTCTGTCAGCTATCTATTATATTATACTCTGTCAGCTGTCTATTGTATTATATTCTGTCTATTATATTATATTCTGTCAGCTGTCTATTATATTATATTCTGTCAGCTGTCTATTATATTATATTACATTCTGTCAGCTGTCTATTATATTATATTACATTCTGTCGGCTGTCTATTATTTTATAATATATTCTGTCAGCTATCTATTATATTATACTCTGTCAGCTGTCTATTGTATTATATTCTGTCTATTATATTATATTCTGTCAGCTGTCTATTATATTATATTCTGTCAGCTGTCTATTGTATAATATTCTGTCAGCTGTCTATTATAATAAATTACATTCTGTCAGCTGTCTATTATTATATTATATTCTGTTAGCTGTCTATTATATTATATTACATTCTGTCAGCTGTCTATTATTATATTATTATTATATTATTATGTTATGTCAGCTGTCTATTATATTATATTCTGTCAGCTGTCTATTATGTTACATTCTGTCAGCTGTCTATTATGTTTTATTCTGTCAGCTGTCTATTATGTTATATTCTGTCAGCTGTCTTATATTATATACTGTCAGCTGTCTATTATGTTATAATCTGTAAACTATCTATTATATTACATTCTGTCAGCTGTCTATTATATTATATTCTGTCAGCTGTATTATATTGTATTCTGTCAGCTGTCTATTTTATTATTTTATGTTCTGTCAGCTGTCTATTATATATATTCTGTCATCTGTCTATTATGTTTTATTCTGTCAGCTGTCTATTATGTTATATTCTGTCAGCTGTCTTTATATTATATTCTGTCAGCTGTCTATTATGTTATATTCTGTAAACTATCTATTATATTACATTCTGTCAGCTGTCTATTATATTATATTCTGTCAGCTGTATTATATTCTGTCAGCTGTCTATTTTATTATTTTATGTTCTGTCAGCTGTCTATTATATATATTCTGTCAGCTGTCTATTATGTTATATTCTGTAAACTATTATATTCTGTCAGCTGTCTATTATGTTATATTCTGTCAGCTGTCTATTATATTATATTCTGTCAGCTGTCTATTATATTATATTCTGTCAGCTGTCTATTATGTTTTATTCTGTCAGCTGTCTATTATGTTATATTCTGTCAGCTGTCTATTATATTATATTCTGTCAGCTGTCTATTATATTATATTCTGTAAACTATCTATTATATTACATTCTGTCAGCTGTCTCATTATATTATATTCTGTCAGCTGTCTATTTTATTATTTTATATTCTGTCAGCTGTCTATTATATTATATTCTGTCAGCTGTCTATTATGTTATATTCTGTAAACTATTATATTCTGTCAGCTGTCTATTATGTTATATTCTGTCAGCTGTCTATTATGTTATATTCTGTCAGCTGTCTATTATATTATATTCTGTCAGCTGTCTATTATATTATATTCTGTCAGCTGTCTATTATATTATATTCTGTCAGCTGTCTATTATATTTATATTCTGTCAGCTGTCTATTATATTATATTCTGTCAGCTGTCTATTATATTATATTCTGTCAGCTGTCTATTATATTATATTCTGTCAGCTGTCTATTATATTATCGATTATTAGGGATTATTAATATTATTATATAGAGTATTGTTTATTAGGATTATTTCTAATACTATTATGATAGAGTTAATGATTATTAGGATTACTTTAATACTATTATGATGTATTATTGATTATTGTATTTCATTACTATTATGATAATATCGATTATTAGGGATTATTTCCTCAATATTATTATGATAGAGTTATCGTTTTATTAGGGATTATTTCAATATTATTATGATAGAATATCGATTATTAGGATTATTTCCCTAATATTATTATATAGAGCTGTCTATTATATTCTGTCAGCTGTCTATTATTATGTTATCTCTCGTCAGCTGTCTATTATATTATACTCTGTCAGATGTCTATTATATTCTGTCAGCTGTCTATTATGATTCTGTCAGCTGTCTATTATATTATATTCTGTCATTACTATTATAGATATATTCTGTCAACTGTCTATTATATTATATTACTGTCAACTGTCTATTATATTAGGATATTCTGTCAGCTGTCTATTATATTATATTCTGTCAGCTGTCTATTATATTATATATCTGTCAGCTGTCTATTATATTACATTCTGTCAGCGTATATTATATTATATTACATTCTGTCATTGCCCATTATATTACTATTACATTAGAATGTCTATTATATTATATTCTGTCAGCTGTCTATTATTTTATAATATATTTGTCAGCTGTATATTATATTATATTCTGTCAGCTGTATTATATTATATTCTGTCATGTCTATATTTTTATTATATTATAATATCTTCAGATGTCTATTATATTATATTCTGTCAGCTGTATAATATATTATATTATATTCTGTCAGCTGTCTATTATATTATATTACATTCTGTCAGTTTGCCCCATATTATATTTTAATATATCGCCATTAGGATTACTCTAATATATTCATTATACATGATGGTATCAGCTTAGGATTATTTCATTACTACGTGATTATTTCGGTATCATTAGATATTGCCTCATTATATTATGATAGAGTAAATAGGATATTGTCTATTCATTATATTATGCTTCATTAGGATTAAGCTAGATAGCAATATCTATTATGATTATGATATTAGGGATTATTTCTATTATATTATGATAGAGTACGACTAGGGGATTATTCTATTATACATGATTATGATAGATATACGCCTCTATTATATTACTCGATATATTATGAGGTAGATCCATTAGGATATTTTAATGATTACTATTATGAGATATATATAATTTATTATATTATAATACTATTATATAGATCTTTACATGGGATTACTACTATTATTAATGATTTAATAGGTAGATATAATATATTATTAATATTCCTCAACAATTATTAATTAATAGATATACGCCATTAATATATTATAATCAATACTAGACAATATTATAATAATGATTATGTCAGCTGTCTATTATGTTTATATTCTGTCAGCTGTCTATTATGTTATATTCTGTCAGCTGTCATTATATTATATTCTGTCAGCTGTCTATTATGTTATATTCTGTAAGCTATCTATTATATTACATTCTGTCAGCTGTCTATTATATTATATTCTGTCAGCTGTATTATATTGTATTCTGTCAGCTGTCTATTTTATTATTTTATGTTCTGTCAGCTGTCTATTATATATGTTCTGTCAGCTGTCTATTATGTTATATTCTGTCAGCTGCCTATTATGTTATATTCTGTCAGCTGTCTATTATATTATATTCTGTCAGCTGTCTATTATATTATATTCTGTCAGCTGTCTATTATATTATATTCTGTCAGCTGTCTATTTTATTATTTTATATTCTGTCAGCTGTCTATTATATATATTCTGTCAGCTGTCTATTATAGTTATATTCTGTAAACTATTATATTCTGTCAGCTGTCTATTATGTTATATTCTGTCAGCTGCCTATTATGTTATATTCTGTCAGCTGTCTATTATATTATATTCTGTCAGCTGTCTATTATATTATATTCTGTCAGCTGTATTATATTATATTCTGTCAGCTGTCTATTTTATAATTTCATTTTCTGTCAGCTATCTATTCTATATATTCTGTCAGCTGTCTATTTTATTATATTATATTCTGTAAACTATTATATTCTGTCAGCTGTCTATTATATTATATTCTGTCAGCTGTCTATTATATTATATTCTGTCAGCTGTCTAATGTTATATTCTGTCAGCTGTCTATTATATTATATTACATTCTGTCAGCTGTCTATTATTATATTATATTCTGTCAGCTGTCAATTATATTATATTCTGTAAACTATTATATTCTGTCAGCTCTCTATTATGTTAAATTCTGTCAGCTGTCTATTATGTTAAATTCTGTCAGCTGTCTATTATGTTATATTCTGTCAGCTGTCTATTATGTTATATTCTGTCAGCTGTCTATTATGTTATATTCTGTCAGCTGTCTATTATGTTATATTCTGTCAGCTGTCTATTATATTATATTCTGTCAGCTGTCTATTATATTATATTCTTTAAACTATTATATTCTGTCAGCTGTCTATATTACATTCTGTCAGCTGTCTATTATATTATATTCTGTCAGCTGTCTATTATAATACATTCTGTCATTGTTCATTATATTAAATTCTTATCAGCTGTCTATTATGTTAAATTCTGTCAGCTGTTCATTATGTTAAATTCTATCAGTTGTCTATTATGTTATATTCTGTCAGCTGTCTATTATGTTATATTCTGTCAGCTGTCTTATGTTATATTCTGTAAACTATCTATAATAATATATTCTGTCACAATTAATATATTATATTCTGTAAACTATTATATCCTGTCAGCTGTCTATTATGTTATATTCTGTCAGCTGTCTATTATGTTATATTCTGTCGGCTGTCTATTATATTATATTCTGTCAGCTGTCTATTATATTTAGCCTGTTTTATATTCTGTAAACTATCTATTATAATATATTCTGTCAGCTGTCTATTATATTATATTCTGTAAACAATTGTATTCTGTCAGCATGTCTTATGTTATATTCTGTCAGCTGTCTATTATATTATATTCTGTCAGCTGTCTATTATGTTAAATTCTGTCATTGTCTATTATAAGAATTTGTCAGCTGTCTATTATGTTAAATTCTGTCAGCTGTCTATTATGTTATATTCTGTCATTGTCTATTATGTTATATTCTGTCAGCTGTCTATTATGTTATATTCTGTCAGCTGTCTATTATATTATATTCTGTCAGCTGTCTATTATATTATTTTCTTTAAACTATTATATTCTGTCAGCTGTCTATTATATTATATTCTGTCAGCTGTCTATTATATTATATTCTGTCAGCTGTCTATTATATTATATTCTGTCAGCTGTCTATTATATTATATTACATTCTGTCAGCTGTCTATTATATTATATTACATTCTGTCGGCTGTCTATTATATTATATTACATTCTGTCAGCTGTCTATTATATTATATTCTGTCAGCTGTCTATTATATTACATTCTGTCAGCTGTCTATTATATTATATTACATTCTGTCAGCTGTCTATTATATTATATTACATTCTGTCAGCTGTCTATTATATTATATTACATTCTGTCGGCTGTCTATTATTTTATAATATATTCTGTCAGCTGTCTATTATATTATATTCTGTCAGCTGTCTATTATATTATATTATATTCTGTCAGCTGTCTATTTTATTATATTATATTCTGTCAGCTGTCTATTTTATTATATTATATTCTGTCAGCAGTCTATTATATTATATTATACTCTGTCAGCTGTCTATTATATTATATTCTGTCAGCTGTCTATTATATTATATTCTGTCAGCTGTCTATTATATTATATTCTGTCAGCTGTCTCTTATATTATATTCTGTCAGCTGTCTATTATATTATATTCTGTCAGCTGTCTATTATATTATATTCTGTCAGCTGTCTATTATGGTTATATTCTGTCAGCTGTCTATTATATATATTACATTCTGTCAGCTGTCTATTATAATAAATTACATTCTGTCAGCTGTCTATTATTATATTATATTCTGTTAGCTGTCTATTATATTATATTACATTCGTCAGCTGTCTATTATTATATTATATCTCTGTCATCAGCTGTCTATTATATTATATTCTGTCAGCTGTCTATTATTATATATTCTGTCAGCTGTCTATTATGTTACATTCTGTCAGCTGTCTATTATGTTATATTCTGTCAGCTGTCTATTATGTTATATTCTGTCAGCTGTCTATTATATTATATTCTGTCAGCTGTATTATATTGTATTCTGTCAGCTGTCTAATTTATTATTTTATGTTATTTTATATTCTGTCAGCTGTCTATTATATTATATTATGTTCTGTCAGCTGTCATATTCTATATACTATTATATTCTGTCAGCTGTCTATTTTATTATATTATGTTCTGTCAGCTGTCTATTATATAATATTCTGTCAGCTGTCTATTATGTTATATTCTGTCAGCTGTCTATTATGTTATATTCTGTCAGCTGTCTATTATATTATATTCTGTCAGCTGTCTATTATGTTATATTCTGTCAGCTGTCTATTATATTATATTCTGTCAGCTGTCTATTATATTATATTCTGTCAGCTGTCTATTTTATTACTATTATATTCTGTCAGCTGTCTATTATATTATATTCTGTCAGCTGTCTATTATATTATATTCTGTCAGCTGTCTATTATATTATATTACATTCTGTCAGCTGTCTATTATTATATTATATTCTGTCAGCTGTCTATATTATACTGTACTATTATATTCTGTCAGCTGTCTATTATGTTAAATTCTGTCAGCTGTCTATTATGTTAAATTCTGTCAGCTGTCTATTATGTTAAATTCTGTCAGCTGTCTATTATGTTATATTCTGTCAGCTGTCTATTATGTTATATTCTGTCAGCTGTCTATTATGTTATATTCTGTCAGCTGTCTATTATGTTATATTCTGTCAGCTGTCTATTATATTATATTCTGTAAACTATTATATTCTGTCAGCTGTCTATTATATTATATTCTGTCAGCTGTCTATTATATTATATTCTGTCAGCTGTCTATTATATTACATTCTGTCAGCTGTCTATTATATTAAATTCTGTCAGCTGTCTATTATGTTAAATTCTGTCAGCTGTCTATTATGTTAAATTCTGTCAGCTGTCTATTATGTTATATTCTGTCAGCTGTCTATTATGTTATATTCTGTCAGCTGTCTATTATGTTATATTCTGTCAACTGTCTATTATATTATATTCTGTCAGCTGTCTATTATATTATATTCTGTAAACTATTATATTCTGTCAGCTGTCTATTATGTTAAATTCTGTCAGCTGTCTATTATATTATATTCTGTCAGCTGTCTATTATGTTATATTCTGTAAACTATTATATCCTGTCAGCTGTCTATTATATTATATTCTGTCAGCTGTCTATTATCTTATATTCTGTCAGCTGTCTCTTATATTATATTCTGTCAGCTGTCTATTATATTATATTCTGTCAGCTGCCTATTATATTATATTCTGTCAGCTGTCTATTATATTATATTACATTCTGTCAGCTGTCTATTATTATATTATATTCTGTCATCTGTCTATTATGTTATATTCTGTAAACTATTATATTCTGTCAGCTGTCTATTATATTATATTCTATCAGCTGTCTATTATATTATATTCTGTCAGCTGTCTATTATGTTACATTCTGTCAGCTGTCTATTATGTTATATTCTGTCAGCTGTCTATTATGTTATATTCTGTCAGCTGTCTTATATTATATTCTGTCAGCTGTCTATTATGTTATATTCTGTAAACTATCTATTATATTACATTCTGTCAGCTGTCTATTATATTATATTCTGTCAGCTGTATTATATTGTATTCTGTCAGCTGTCTATTTTATTATTTTATGTTCTGTCAGCTGTCTATTATATATATTCTGTCAGCTGTCTATTATGTTATATTCTGTAAACTATTATATTCTGTCAGCTGTCTATTTTATTATTTTATGTTCTGTCAGCTGTCTATTATATATATTCTGTCAGCTGTCTATTATGTTATATTCTGTCAGCTGCCTATTATGTTATATTCTGTCAGCTGTCTATTATATTATATTCTGTCAGCTGTCTATTATATTATATTCTGTCAGCTGTCTATTTTATAATTTCATTTTCTGTCAGCTATCTATTCTATATATTCTGTCAGCTGTCTATTTTATTATATTATATTCTGTAAACTATTATATTCTGTCAGCTGTCTATTATATTATATTCTGTCAGCTGTCTATTATATTATATTCTGTCAGCTGTCTATTATATTATATTACATTCTGTCAGCTGTCTATTATTATATTATATTCTGTCAGCTGTCAATTATATTATATTCTGTAAACTATTATATTCTGTCAGCTCTCTATTATGTTAAATTCTGTCAGCTGTCTATTATGTTAAATTCTCTATTATGTTAAATTCTGTCAGCTGTCTATTTTATTATATTATATTCTGTCAGCAGTCTATTATATTATATTATACTCTGTCAGCTGTCTATTATATTATATTCTGTCAGCTGTCTATTATATTATATTCTGTCAGCTGTCTATTATATTATATTCTGTCAGCTGTCTCTTATATTATATTCTGTCAGCTGTCTATTATATTATATTCTGTCAGCTGTATTATATTGTATTCTGTCAGCTGTCTATTTTATTATTTTATGTTCTGTCAGCTGTCTATTATAATAAATTACATTCTGTCAGCTGTCTATTATTATATTATATTCTGTTAGCTGTCTATTATATTATATTACATTCTGTCAGCTGTCTATTATTATATTATATTCTGTCAGCTGTCTATTATGTTATATTCTGTAAACTATTATATTCTGTCAGCTGTCTATTATATTATATTCTGTCAGCTGTCTATTATGTTACATTCTGTCAGCTGTCTATTATGTTATATTCTGTCAGCTGTTTTATATTATATTCTGTCAGCTGTCTATTTTATAATTTCATTTTCTGTCAGCTATCTATTCTATATATTCTGTCAGCTGTCTATTTTATTATATTATATTCTGTAAACTATTATATTCTGTCAGCTGTCTATTATATTATATTCTGTCAGCTGTCTATTATATTATATTCTGTCAGCTGTCTATTATATTATATTACATTCTGTCAGCTGTCTATTTTATTATATTATATTCTGTAAACTATTATATTCTGTCAGCTCTCTATTATGTTAAATTCTGTCAGCTGTCTATTATGTTAAATTCTGTCAGCTGTCTATTATGTTATATTCTGTCAGCTGTCTATTATGTTATATTCTGTCAGCTGTCTATTATGTTATATTCTGTCAGCTGTCTATTATGTTATATTCTGTCAGCTGTCTATTATGTTATATTCTGTCAGCTGTCTATTATATTATATTCTGTCAGCTGTCTATTATATTATATTCTGTCAGCTGTCTATTATATTATATTCTGTCAGCTGTCTATTATATTATATTCTGTCAGCTGTCTATTATATTATATTACATTCTGTCAGCTGTCTATTATATTATATTACATTCTGTCGGCTGTCTATTATATTACATTCTGTCAGCTGTCTATTATATTATATTACATTCTGTCAGACCTGTCTATTATATTACATTCTGGTGTGTCTATTATATTATATTACATTCTGTCAGCTGTCTATTATATTATATTATATCTGCTGTCTATTATTTTATAATATATTCTGTCTAGCTATCTATTATATTATACTCTGATCAGCTGTCTATTGTATTATATTCTGTCTACGTACCTATTATATTATATTCTGTCAGCTGTCTATTATATTATATTCTGTCAGCTAGATCTATTGTATAATATTCCTATTGAGCAGACCATTAGTAATAAATTACATTCTGTCAGCTGTCTATTATTATATTATATTCTGTTAGCTGTTCATTATATTATATTACATTCTGTCAGACCAGCTAGATCATTATTCTATTATATTCTGTCAGCTGTCTATTATGTTATATTCTGTAAACTATTATATTCTGTCAGCTGTCTATTATATTATATTCTGTCAGCTGTCTATTATATTATATTCTGTCAGCTGTCTATTATGTTACATTCTGTCAGCTGTCTATTATGTTTTATTCTGTCAGCTGTCTATTATGTTATATTCTGTCAGCTGTCTTATATTATATTCTGTCAGCTGTCTATTATGTTATAACTGTAAACTATCTATTATATTACATTCTGTCAGCTGTCTATTATAATATATTCTGTCAGCTGTCTATTATAATTACGTCAGCTAATCATTTTATTATTTTATATTTTAATTACCATTATATAGATCTGTCAACTGTCTATTATGTTTTATTCTGTCATTATACTACTATCATGTTATATTCTGTCAGCTGTCTTATATTATATTCTGTCACTGTCTATTATGTTATACCTGTAAACTATCTATTATTATATTACATTCCCATTAATCACTTTATTGGTATTATATTCTGTCAGCTGTATTATATTCTGTCAGCTGTCTATTTTATTATTTGTTCTGTCAGTTGTCTATTATATATATTCTGTCAGCTGTCTATTATGTTATATTCTTTAAACTATTATATTCTGTCAGCTGTCTATTATGTTATATTCTGTCAGCTGTCTATTATATTATATTACATTCTGTCAGCTGTCTAATATATTCTGTCTGCCGTCTATTATTTTATAATATATTCTGTCAGATCTATTATATTATACTATGTCAGCTGTCTATTTTATTGTATTATATTCTGTCTATTATATTATATTCTGTCAGCTGTCTATTGTCATATTATATTCTGTCAGCTGTCTATTATATTATATTACATTCTGTCAGCTGTCTATTATTATATTATATTCTGTCAGCTGTCAGTACTAACATATTCTGTAAACTATTATATTCTAACTCGGCTCTCTATTATGTTAAATTCTGTAAAACTGTCTATTATGTTATATTCTGGTCAGCTGTCTATTATGTTATATCTGTCAGCTGTCTATTATGTTATATTCTGTCGGCGGTCTATTATGTTATATTCCTATTATATTCTGTCAGCTGTCTATTATATTATATTCTGTAAATTATTATATTCTTTCAGCTGTCTATTATGTTATATTCTGTCAGCTGTCTATTATATTATATTCTGTCAGCTGTCTATTATATTATATTCTGTCAGCTGTCTATTATATTATATTAAACTATTATATTCTGTCAGCTGTCTATTATATTATATGTATATTATAATATTCTGTCAGCTGTCTATTATATTAAATTTTATATTATGTTAAATTCTGTCAGCTGTCTATTATTTGTCAGTTGTCTATTATATATTCTGTCAGCTGTCTATTATGTTATATTCTGTCAGGTCTATTATGTTATATTCTGTAAACTATCTATATTATATTCTGTCAGCTGTCTATTATATTATATTCTGTAAACTATTATATTCTGTCAGCATTATGTCTATTATATTATATTATATTCTGTCAGCTGTCTATTATATTATATTAAACTATTATATCCTGTCAGCTGTCTATTATATTATATTCTGTCAGCTGTCTATTATATTATATTCTGTAGCTGTCTCTTATATTATATTCTGTCAGCTGTCTATTATATTATATTCTGTCAGCTGTCTATTATATTATATTCTGTCAGCTGTCTATTATATTATATTACATTCTGTCAGCTGTCTATTATAATAAATTACATTCTGTCAGTTGTCTATTATTATATTATATTCTGTTAGCTGTCTATTATATTATATTACATTCTGTAAAGCTGTCTATTATTATATTATATTCTGTCATCTGTCTATTATGTTACATTCTGTAAACTTTTTTATATTCTGTCAGCTGTCTATTATATTATATTCTGTCAGCTGTCTATTATATTATATTCTATCAGTTGTCTATTATATTATATTCTGTCAGCTGTCTATTATGTTACATTCTGTCAGCTGTCTATTATGTTATATTCTGTCAGCTGTCTATTATGTTATATTCTGTCAGCTGTCTTATATTATATTCTGTCAGCTGTCTATTATGTTATATTCTATAAAACTATCTATTATATTACATTCTGTCAGCTGTCCTATTATATTATATTCTGTCAGCTGTATTATATTGTATTCTGTCAGCTGTCTATTTTATTATTCTTATGTTCTGTCAGCTGTCTATTATATATATCCTACAGTTTGGCTCATTAGCAGCATTCTGTAAACTATTATATTCTGTCAGCTGTCTATTTTATTATTTTATGTCTCTTGTCATTGTCTATTATGCAGTATTCTGTCAGCTGCCTATTATGTTATATTTAAACGATTATTAATGGGTTATCTGTCAGCTGTCTATTATATTATATTCTGTCAGCTGTATTATATTATATTCTGTCAGCTGTCTATTTCGAGTAATTCCCTATTTTCTGTCAGCTATCTATTCTATATATTCTGTCAGCTGTCTATTTTATTATATTATATTCTGTAAACTATTATATTCTGTCAGCTGTCTATTATATTATATTCTGTCAGCTGTCTATTATATTATATTACATTCTGTCAGCTGTCTATTATTATATTATATTCTGTCAGCTGTCAATTATATTATATTCTGTAAACTATTATATTCTGTCAGCTCTCTATTATGTTAAATTCTGTCAGCTGTCTATTATGTTAAATTCTGTCAGCTGTCTATTATGTTATATTCTGTCAGCTGTCTATTATGTTATATTCTGTCAGCTGTCTATGTTATATTCTGTCAGCTGTCTATTATATTATATTCTGTCAGCTGTCTATTATATTATATTCTTTAAACTATTATATTCTGTCAGCTGTCTATTATATTATATTCTGTCAGCTGTCTATTATATTATATTCTGTCAGCTGTCTATTATAATACATTCTGTCAGCTGTCTATTATGTTATATTCTGTCAGCTGTCTATTATGTTATATTCTGTCAGCTGTCTATGTTATATTCTGTCAGCTGTCTATTATATTATATTCTGTCAGCTGTCTATTATATTATATTCTTTAAACTATTATATTCTGTCAGCTGTCTATTATGTTAAATTCTGTCAGTTGTCTATTATGTTATATTCTGTCAGCTGTCTATTATGTTATATTCTGTAAACTATCTATAATAATATATTCTGTCAGCTGTCTATTATATTATATTCTGTAAACTATTATATTCTGTCAGCTGTCTATTATGTTAAATTCTGTCAGCTGTCTATTATATTATATTCTGTCAGCTGTCTATTATGTTATATTCTGTAAACTATTATATCCTGTCAGCTGTCTATTATGTTATATTCTGTCAGCTGTCTATTATATTATATTCTGTCAGCTGTCTATTATATTATATTCTGTCAGCTGTCTATTATATTATATTCTGTCAGCTGTCTATTATGTTATATTCTGTAAACAATTGTATTCTGTCAGCATGTCTTATGTTATATTCTGTCAGCTGTCTATTATATTATATTCTGTCAGCTGTCTATTATGTTATATTCTGTAAACTATTATATTCTGTCAGCTGTCTATTATGTTATATTCTGTCAGCTGTCTATGTTATATTCTGTCAGCTGTCTATTATATTATATTCTGTAAACTATTATATTCTGTCAGCTGTCTATTATGTTATATTCTGTGAGCTGTCTATTATGTTATATTCTGTCAGCTGTCTATTATGTTATATTCTGTCAGCTGTCTATTATGTTATATTCTGTCAGCTGTCTATTATGTTATATTCTGTCGGCTGTCTATTATGTTATATTCTGTAAACTATTATATTCTGTCAGCTGTCTATTATGTTATATTCTGTCAGCTGTCTATTATATTATATTCTGTCAGCTGTCTATTATATTATATTCTGTCAGCTGTCTATTATATTATATTCTGTCAGCTGTCTATTATATTATATTCTGTCAGCTGTCTATTATATTATATTCTGTCAGCTGTCTATTATATTATATTACATTCTGTCAGCTGTCTATTATAATAAATTACATTCTGTCAGCTGTCTATTATTATATTATATTCTGTTAGCTGTCTATTATATTATATTACATTCTGTCAGCTGTCTATTATTATATTATATTATGTCATCTGTCTATTATGTTATATTCTGTAAACTATTATATTCTGTCAGCTGTCTATTATATTATATTCTGTCAGCTGTCTATTATGTTATATTCTGTCAGCTGTCTATTATGTTATATTCTGTCAGCTGTCTTATATTATATTCTGTCAGCTGTCTATTATGTTATATTCTGTAAACTATCTATTATATTACATTCTGTCAGCTGTCTATTATATTATATTCTGTCAGCTGTATTATATTGTATTCTGTCAGCTGTCTATTTTATTATGTTATGTTCTGTCAGCTGTCTATTATATATATTCTGTCAGCTGTCTTATGTTATATTCTGTAAACTATTATATTCTGTCAGCTGTCTATTATGTTATATTCTGTCAGCTGTCTATTATGTTATATTCTGTAAACTATCTATAATAATATATTCTGTCAGCTGTCTATTATGGTATATTCTGTCAGCTGTCTATTATGTTATATTCTGTCAGCTGTCTATTATATTCTGTCAGCTGTCTATTATATTATATTCTTTAAACTATTATATTCTGTCAGCTGTCTATTATATTATATTCTGTCAGCTGTCTATTATATTATATTCTGTCAGCTGTCTATTATAATACATTCTGTCAGCTGTCTATTATATTAAATTCTGTCAGCTGTCTATTATGTTAAATTCTGTCAGCTGTCTATTATGTTAAATTCTGTCAGTTGTCTATTATGTTATATTCTGTCAGCTGTCTATTATGTTATATTCTGTCAGCTGTCTATTATGTTATATTCTGTAAACTATCTATAATAATATATTCTGTCAGCTGTCTATTATATTATATTCTGTAAACTATTATATTCTGTCAGCTGTCTATTATGTTAAATTCTGTCAGCTGTCTATTATATTATATTCTGTCAGCTGTCTATTATGTTATATTCTGTAAACTATTATATCCTGTCAGCTGTCTATTATATTATATTCTGTCAGCTGTCTATTATATTATATTCTGTCAGCTGTCTCTTATATTATATTCTGTCAGCTGTCTATTATATTATATTCTGTCAGCTGTCTATTATATTATATTCTGTCAGCTGTCTATTATATTATATTACATTCTGTCAGCTGTCTATTATAATAAATTACATTCTGTCAGCTGTCTATTATTATATTATATTCTGTTAGCTGTCTATTATATTATATTACATTCTGTCAGCTGTCTATTATTATATTATATTCTGTCATCTGTCTATTATGTTACATTCTGTAAACTATTATATTCTGTCAGCTGTCTATTATATTATATTCTATCAGCTGTCTATTATATTATATTCTGTCAGCTGTCTATTATGTTACATTCTGTCAGCTGTCTATTATGTTATATTCTGTCAGCTGTCTATTATATTATATTCTGTCAGCTGTCTATTATATTATATTCTGTCAGCTGTCTATTATATTATATTACATTCTGTCAGCTGTCTATTATATTATATTACATTCTGTCAGCTGTCTATTATTTTATATTATATTCTGTCAGCTGTCTATTATTTTATAATATA
>NW_027011694.1:0-22646 GCF_036934945.1 Oncorhynchus masou masou | reverse complement strand
ACAGTAATATCTGTTACTATGACCCACCCAGAACACAGCTCTACAGACCACGTTGTGTTGGTGAACATGAATAATATCTGTTACTATGACCCCCCCAGAACACAGCTCTACAGACCACGTTGTGTTGGTGAACATGAATAATATCTGTTACTATGACCCCCAGAACACAGCTCTACAGACCACATTGTGTTGGTTAACATGAATAATATCTGTTACTATGACCCCCCCAGAACACAGCTCTACAGACCACATTGTGTTGGTTAACATGAATAATATCTGTTACTATGACCCCCCAGAACACAGCTCTACAGACCACATTGTGTTGGTGAACATGAATAATATCTGTTACTATGACCCCCAGAACACAGCTCTACAGACCACATTGTGTTGGTTAACATGAATAATATCTGTTACTATGACCCCAGAACACAGCTCTACAGACCACATTGTGTTGGTTAACATGAATAATATCTGTTACTATGACCCCCCCAGAACACAGCTCTACAGACCACATTGTGTTGGTTAACATGAATAATATCTGTTACTATGACCCCCCAGAACACAGCTCTACAGACCACATTGTGTTGGTTAACATGAATAATATCTGTTACTATGACCCCCCAGAACACAGCTCTACAGACCACGTTGTGTTGGTGAACATGAATAATATCTGTTACTATGACCCCCAGAACACAGCTCTACAGACCACATTGTGTTGGTGAACATGAATAATATCTGTTACTATGACCCCCCCAGAACACAGCTCTACAGACCACATTGTGTTGGTTAACATGAATAATATCTGTTACTATGACCCCCCCAGAACACAGCTCTACAGACCACATTGTGTTGGTTAACATGAATAATATCTGTTACTATGACCCCCCCCCAGAACACAGCTCTACAGACCACATTGTGTTGGTGAACATGAATAATATCTGTTACTATGACCCCCCCAGAACACAGCTCTACAGACCACATTGTGTTGGTTAACATGAATAATATCTGTTACTATGACCCCCCCAGAACACAGCTCTACAGACCACATTGTGTTGGTTAACATGAATAATATCTGTTACTATGACCCCCAGAACACAGCTCTACAGACCACATTGTGTTGGTTAACATGAATAATATCTGTTACTATGACCCCCCAGAACACAGCTCTACAGACCACATTGTGTTGGTGAACATGAATAATATCTGTTACTATGACCCCCCCCAGAACACAGCTCTACAGACCACATTGTGTTGGTTAACATGAATAATATCTGTTACTATGACCCCCCCAGAACACAGCTCTACAGACCACATTGTGTTGGTTAACATGAATAATATCTGTTACTATGACCCCCCAGAACACAGCTCTACAGACCACATTGTGACCACATTGGTTGGTTAACATGAATAATATCTGTTACTATGACCCCCCCAGAACACAGCTCTACAGACCACATTGTGTTGGTTAACATGAATAATATCTGTTACTATGACCCCCCACACCCCAGAACACAGCTCCAGAACACAGCTCTACAGACCACATTGTGTTGGTTAACATGAATAATATCTGTTACTATGACCCCCCCAGAACACAGCTCTACAGACCACATTGTGTTGGTTAACATGAATAATATCTGTTACTATGACCCCCCCCAGAACACAGCTCTACAGACCACATTGTGTTGGTTAACATGAATAATATCTGTTACTATGACCCCCCCAGAACACAGCTCTACAGACCACATTGTGTTGGTTAACATGAATAATATCTGTTACTATGACCCCCCAGAACACAGCTCTACAGACCACATTGTGTTGGTTAACATGAATAATATCTGTTACTATGACCCCCCCAGAACACAGCTCTACAGACCACATTGTGTTGGTGAACATGAATAATATCTGTTACTATGACCCCCCAGAACACAGCTCTACAGACCACATTGTGTTGGTTAACATGAATAATATCTGTTACTATGACCCCCCCCCCCAGAACACAGCTCTACAGACCACATTGTGTTGGTTAACATGAATAATATCTGTTACTATGACCCACCCAGAACACAGCTCTACAGACCACGTTGTGTTGGTGAACATGAATAATATCTGTTACTATGACCCCCCCCCCCCAGAACACAGCTCTACAGACCACATTGTGTTGGTTAACATGAATAATATCTGTTACTATGACCCCCCAGAACACAGCTCTACAGACCACATTGTGTTGGTTAACATGAATAATATCTGTTACTATGACCCCCCCCCCAGAACACAGCTCTACAGACCACATTGTGTTGGTTAACATGAATAATATCTGTTACTATGACCCCCAGAACACAGCTCTACAGACCACATTGTGTTGGTTAACATGAATAATATCTGTTACTATGACCCCCCAGAACACAGCTCTACAGACCACATTGTGTTGGTTAACATGAATAATATCTGTTACTATGACCCCCCCCCAGAACACAGCTCTACAGACCACATTGTGTTGGTTAACATGAATAATATCTGTTACTATGACCCCCCCCCAGAACACAGCTCTACAGACCACATTGTGTTGGTGAACATGAATAATATCTGTTACTATGACCCCCAGAACACAGCTCTACAGACCACATTGTGTTGGTTAACATGAATAATATCTGTTACTATGACCCCCAGAACACAGCTCTACAGACCACATTGTGTTGGTTAACATGAATAATATCTGTTACTATGACCCCCCCAGAACACAGCTCTACAGACCACATTGTGTTGGTGAACATGAATAATATCTGTTACTATGACCCCCCCAGAACACAGCTCTACAGACCACATTGTGTTGGGGAACATGAATAATATCTGTTACTATGACCCCCCAGAACACAGCTCTACAGACCACGTTGTGTTGGTTAACATGAATAATATCTGTTACTATGACCCCCCAGAACACAGCTCTACAGACCACATTGTGTTGGTTAACATGAATAATATCTGTTACTATGACCCCCCCAGAACACAGCTCTACAGACCACATTGTGTTGGTGAACATGAATAATATCTGTTACTATGACCCCCCCAGAACACAGCTCTACAGACCACATTGTGTTGGTTAACATGAATAATATCTGTTACTATGACCCCCCCAGAACACAGCTCTACAGACCACATTGTGTTGGTTAACATGAATAATATCTGTTACTATGACCCCCCCAGAACACAGCTCTACAGACCACATTGTGTTGGTTAACATGAATAATATCTGTTACTATGACCCCCCAGAACACAGCTCTACAGACCACATTGTGTTGGTTAACATGAATAATATCTGTTACTATGACCCCCCCAGAACACAGCTCTACAGACCACATTGTGTTGGTTAACATGAATAATATCTGTTACTATGACCCCCCAGAACACAGCTCTACAGACCACATTGTGTTGGTTAACATGAATAATATCTGTTACTATGACCCCCAGAACACAGCTCTACAGACCACATTGTGTTGGTGAACATGAATAATATCTGTTACTATGACCCCCCCCCCCAGAACACAGCTCTACAGACCACATTGTGTTGGTTAACATGAATAATATCTGTTACTATGACCCCCCAGAACACAGCTCTACAGACCACATTGTGTTGGTTAACATGAATAATATCTGTTACTATGACCCCCAGAACACAGCTCTACAGACCACATTGTGTTGGTTAACATGAATAATATCTGTTACTATGACCCCCCCAGAACACAGCTCTACAGACCACATTGTGTTGGTTAACATGAATAATATCTGTTACTATGACCCCCCCCAGAACACAGCTCTACAGACCACATTGTGTTGGTTAACATGAATAATATCTGTTACTATGACCCCCCCAGAACACAGCTCTACAGACCACATTGTGTTGGTTAACATGAATAATATCTGTTACTATGACCCCCCCAGAACACAGCTCTACAGACCACATTGTGTTGGTTAACATGAATAATATCTGTTACTATGACCCCCCAGAACACAGCTCTACAGACCACATTGTGTTGGTTAACATGAATAATATCTGTTACTATGACCCCCCAGAACACAGCTCTACAGACCACATTGTGTTGGTTAACATGAATAATATCTGTTACTATGACCCCCCCAGAACACAGCTCTACAGACCACATTGTGTTGGTTAACATGAATAATATCTGTTACTATGACCCCCCCCAGAACACAGCTCTACAGACCACATTGTGTTGGTTAACATGAATAATATCTGTTACTATGACCCCCCCAGAACACAGCTCTACAGACCACATTGTGTTGGTTAACATGAATAATATCTGTTACTATGACCCCCCCAGAACACAGCTCTACAGACCACATTGTGTTGGTTAACATGAATAATATCTGTTACTATGACCCCCCCAGAACACAGCTCTACAGACCACATTGTGTTGGTTAACATGAATAATATCTGTTACTATGACCCCCCAGAACACAGCTCTACAGACCACATTGTGTTGGTTAACATGAATAATATCTGTTACTATGACCCCCCCAGAACACAGCTCTATGACAGACCACATTGTGTTGGTTAACATGAATAATATCTGTTACTATGACCCCCCAGAACACAGCTCTACAGACCACATTGTGTTGGTTAACATGAATAATATCTGTTACTATGACCCCCCAGAACACAGCTCTACAGACCACATTGTGTTGGTTAACATGAATAATATCTGTTACTATGACCCCCCAGAACACAGCTCTACAGACCACATTGTGTTGGTTAACATGAATAATATCTGTTACTATGACCCCCAGAACACAGCTCTACAGACCACATTGTGTTGGTTAACATGAATAATATCTGTTACTATGACCCCCCCAGAACACAGCTCTACAGACCACATTGTGTTGGTGAACATGAATAATATCTGTTACTATGACCCCCCAGAACACAGCTCTACAGACCACATTGTGTTGGTTAACATGAATAATATCTGTTACTATGACCCTCCCAGAACACAGCTCTACAGACCACATTGTGTTGGTTAACATGAATAATATCTGTTACTATGACCCCCCCAGAACACAGCTCTACAGACCACATTGTGTTGGTGAACATGAATAATATCTGTTACTATGACCCCCCAGAACACAGCTCTACAGACCACATTGTGTTGGTTAACATGAATAATATCTGTTACTATGACCACCCCAGAACACAGCTCTACAGACCACATTGTGTTGGTTAACAAGAATAATATCTGTTACTATGACCCCCCCAGAACACAGCTCTACAGACCACATTGTGTTGGTTAACATGAATAATATCTGTTACTATGACCCCCCCCAGAACACAGCTCTACAGACCACATTGTGTTGGTTAACATGAATAATATCTGTTACTATGACCCCCCCAGAACACAGCTCTACAGACCACATTGTGTTGGTGAACATGAATAATATCTGTTACTATGACCCCCAGAACACAGCTCTACAGACCACATTGTGTTGGTTAACATGAATAATATCTGTTACTATGACCCCCCAGAACACAGCTCTACAGACCACATTGTGTTGGTTAACATGAATAATATCTGTTACTATGACCCCCAGAACACAGCTCTACAGACCACATTGTGTTGGTTAACATGAATAATATCTGTTACTATGACCCCCCCAGAACACAGCTCTACAGACCACATTGTGTTGGTTAACATGAATAATATCTGTTACTATGACCCCCCCAGAACACAGCTCTACAGACCACATTGTGTTGGTTAACATGAATAATATCTGTTACTATGACCCCCCCAGAACACAGCTCTACAGACCACATTGTGTTGGTGAACATGAATAATATCTGTTACTATGACCCCCAGAACACAGCTCTACAGACCACATTGTGTTGGTGAACATGAATAATATCTGTTACTATGACCCCCCAGAACACAGCTCTACAGACCACATTGTGTTGGTTAACATGAATAATATCTGTTACTATGACCCCCCCCAGAACACAGCTCTACAGACCACATTGTGTTGGTTAACATGAATAATATCTGTTACTATGACCCCCCCCCCAGAACACAGCTCTACAGACCACATTGTGTTGGTTAACATGAATAATATCTGTTACTATGACCCCCCCCCCAGAACACAGCTCTACAGACCACATTGTGTTGGTTAACATGAATAATATCTGTTACTATGACCCCCCCAGAACGCAGCTCTACAGACCACATTGTGTTGGTGAACATGAATAATATCTGTTACTATGACCCCCAGAACACAGCTCTACAGACCACATTGTGTTGGTTAACATGAATAATATCTGTTACTATGACCCCCCCAGAACACAGCTCTACAGACCACATTGTGTTGGTTAACATGAATAATATCTGTTACTATGACCCCCCAGAACACAGCTCTACAGACCACATTGTGTTGGTTAACATGAATAATATCTGTTACTATGACCCCCAGAACACAGCTCTACAGACCACATTGTGTTGGTTAACATGAATAATATCTGTTACTATGACCCCCCCCCAGAACACAGCTCTACAGACCACATTGTGTTGGTTAACATGAATAATATCTGTTACTATGACCCCCCCCAGAACACAGCTCTACAGACCACATTGTGTTGGTTAACATGAATAATATCTGTTACTATGACCCCCCAGAACACAGCTCTACAGACCACATTGTGTTGGTTAACATGAATAATATCTGTTACTATGACCCCCCCCCCAGAACACAGCTCTACAGACCACATTGTGTTGGTTAACATGAATAATATCTGTTACTATGACCCCCCCAGAACACAGCTCTACAGACCACATTGTGTTGGTTAACATGAATAATATCTGTTACTATGACCCACCCAGAACACAGCTCTACAGACCACGTTGTGTTGGTTAACATGAATAATATCTGTTACTATGACCCCCCCAGAACACAGCTCTACAGACCACGTTGTGTTGGTTAACATGAATAATATCTGTTACTATGACCCCCCCAGAACACAGCTCTACAGACCACATTGTGTTGGTTAACATGAAACCTGCAGTAAGCCCTGTTGTAAGACCTCTTGTTTCCCAAATAGCACCCTACTCCCTATTTTGGGGGAGGGGGGCCCAGTTATAAGTAGTGCACTATATAGGGATTAGTTTGCCATTCAAGACAGAATTAATCTGATGTATTGAGTTTGACTGAACTGCATCCAGGCCGCACCACTACAAGGGTTCCTACATCACAGCCAGGTGAGCTGCACTCCCAGACAGACAGGAAACAAAACGCCACAGGACCGCCCTGCTTCCCTCCCCACAGGACCGCCCTCCTTCCCTCCCCACAGGACCGCCCTGCTTCCCTCCCCACAGGACCGCCCTCCTTCCCTCCCCACAGGACCGCCCTCCTTACCTCCCCACAGGACCGCCCTCCTTCCCTCCCCACAGGACCGTCCTGCTTCCCTCCCCACAGGACCGCCCTCCTTTCCTCCCCACAGGACCGCCCTGCTTCCCCTCCCCACAGGACCGCCCTCCTTCCCTCCCCACAGGACCGCCCTCCTTTCCCTCCCCACAGGACCGCCTCCTTCCCTCCCCACAGGACCGCCCTCCTTCCCTCCCCACAGGACCGTCCTGCTTCCCTCCCCACAGGACCGCCCTCCTTCCCTCCCCACAGGACCGCCCTCCCCACAGGACCACCCTCCTTCCCTCCCCACAGGACCGTCCTGCTTCCCTCCCCACAGGACCGCCCTCCTTTCCTCCCCACAGGACCGCCCTCCCCACAGGACCGCCCTCCCCACAGGACCGCCCTCCTTTCCTCCCCACAGGACCGCCCTCCTTTCCTCCCCACAGGACCGCCCCTCCTTCCCTCCCCACAGGACCGCCCTCCTTCCCTCCCCACAGGACCGCCCTCCTTCCTCCCCACAGGACCGCCCTCCTTCCCTCCCCACAGGACCGCCCTCCTTTCCTCCCCACAGGACCGCCCTCCTTCCCTCCCCACAGGACCGCCCCCTCCTTCCTCCCCACAGGACCGCCCTCCTTCCCTCCCCACAGGACCGCCCTCCTTTCCTCCCCACAGGACCGCCCTCCTTTCCTCCCCACAGGACCGCCCTCCTTCCCTCCCCACAGGACCTCCCTCCCCACAGGACCACCCTCCTTCCCTCCCCACAGGACCGCCCCTCCTTTCCTCCCCACAGGACCGCCCTCCTTCCCTCCCCACAGGACCGCCCTCCTTCCCTCCCCACAGGACCGCCCCCTCCTTTCCTCCCCACAGGACCGCCTCCTTCCCTCCCCACAGGACCGCCCTCCTTCCCTCCCCACAGGACCGTCCTCCTTCCTCCCCACAGGACCGCCCTCCCCACAGGACCGCCCTCCCCATAGGACCGTCCCCTCCTTCCCTCCCCCCAGGACCGCCCCCTCCCCACAGGACCGCCCTCCCACAGGACCGTCCCCCTTTCCTCCCCACAGGACCGCCCTCCTTTCCTCCCCACAGGACCGCCTCCTTCCCTCCCCACAGGACCGCCCTCCTTCCCTCCCCACAGGACCGCCCTCCCCACAGGACCGCCCTCCCCACAGGACCGCCCTCCTTTCCTCCCCACAGGACCGCCCTCCTTTCCTCCCCACAGGACCGCCCTCCTTCCCTCCCCACAGGACCGCCCTCCTTTCCTCCCCACAGGACCGCCCTCCTTTCCTCCCCACAGGACCGCCCTCCTTTCCTCCCCACAGGACCGCCCTCCTTCCCTCCCCACAGGACCGCCCTCCTTCCCACCCCACAGGACCGCCCTCCTTCCCTCCCCACAGGACCGCCCTCCCTCCCCATAGTCCACCCCACAGGACTGTCCTCATTCCCTCCCCACCCCACAGGACTGTCTTCATTACCTCCCCATAGTCCACCCCACAGGACTGTCCTCATTCCCTCCCCATAGTCCACCCCACAGGACTGTCCTCATTCCCTCCCCATAGTCCACTCCACAGGACTGTCCTCATTCCCTCCCCACAGTCCACCCCACAGGACTGTCCTCATTCCCTCCCCACAGTCCACCCCACAGGACTGTCCTCATTCCTCCCCACAGTCCACTCCACAGGACTGTCCTCATTCCCTCCCCATAGTCCACCCCACAGGACTGTCCTCATTCCCTACCCATAGTCCACCCCACAGGACTGTCCTCATTCCCTCCCCATAGTCCACTCCACTGTCCTCATTCGCTCCCCATAGTCCACCCCACAGGACTGTCCTCATTCCCTCCCCATAGTCCACTCCACAGGACTGTCCTCATTCCCTCCCCACCCCACAGGACTGTCCTCATTCCCTCCCCACCCCACAGGACTGTCCTCATTCCCTCCCCATAGTCCACCCCACAGGACTGTCCTCATTCCCTCCCCACCCCACAGGACTGTCCTCATTCCCTCCCCCATAGTCCACCCCACAGGACTGTCCTCATTCCCTCCCCATAGTCCACCCCACAGGACTGTCCTCATTCCCTCCCCACCCCACAGGACTGTCCTCATTCCCTCCCCATAGTCCACCCCACAGGACTGTCCTCATTCCCTCCCCATAGTCCACCCCACAGGACTGTCCTCATTCCCCTCCCCATAGTCCACCCCACAGGACTGTCCTCATTCCCTCCCCATAGTCCACCCCACAGGACTGTCCTCATTCCCCCCATAGTCCACTCCACAGGACTGTCCTCATTCCCTCCCATAGTCCACCCCACAGGACTGTCCTCATTCCCCTCCCCATAGTCCACCCCACAGGACTGTCCTCATTCCCTCCCCACCCCACAGGACTGTCCTCATTCCCTCCCCATAGTCCACTCCACAGGACTGTCCTCATTCCCTCCCCACCCCACAGGACTGTCCTCATTCCTCCCCATAGTCCACCCCACAGGACTGTCCTCATTCCCTCCCCATAGTCCACCCCACAGGACTGTCCTCATTCCCTCCCCACCCCACAGGACTGTCCTCATTCCCTCCCCATAGTCTACCCCACAGGACTGTCCTCATTCCCTCCCCACCCCACAGGACTGTCCTCATTCCCTCCCCACCCCACAGGACTGTCCTCATTCCTCCCCATAGTCCACCCCACAGGACTGTCCTCATTCCCTCCCACCCCACAGGACTGTCCTCATTCCCTCCCCATAGTCCACCCCACAGGACTGTCCTCATTCCTCCCCATAGTCCACCCCACAGGACTGTCCTCATTCCCTCCCCATAGTCCACTCCACAGGACTGTCCTCATTCCCTCCCCATAGTCCACCCCACAGGACTGTCCTCATTCCCTCCCCATAGTCCACTCCACAGGACTGTCCTCATTCCCTCCCCATAGTCCACTCCACAGGACTGTCCTCATTCCCTCCCCATAGTCCACCCCACAGGACTGTCCTCATTCCCTCCCCACCCCACAGGACTGTCCTCATTCCCTCCCCATAGTCCACTCCACAGGACTGTCCTCATTCCCTCCCCACCCCACAGGACTGTCCTCATTCCCTCCCCATAGTCCACCCCACAGGACTGTCCTCATTCCCTCCCCATAGTCCACCCCACAGGACTGTCCTCATTCCCTCCCCACCCCACAGGACTGTCCTCATTCCCTCCCCATAGTCTACCCCACAGGACTGTCCTCATTCCCTCCCCACCCCACAGGACTGTCCTCATTCCCCCCCCCCCCACAGGACTGTCCTCATTCCCTCCCCATAGTCCATCCCACAGGACTGTCCTCATTCCCTCCCCAGGACTGTCCTCATTCCCTCCCCATAGTCCACCCCACAGGACTGTCCTTGTTCCCTCCCCATAGTCCACCCCACAGGACTGTCCTCATTCCCTCCCCCATAGTCCACCCCACAGGACTGTCCTCATTCCCTCCCCACCCCACAGGACTGTCCTCATTCCCTCCCCATAGTCCACCCCACAGGACTGTCCTCATTCCCTCCCCATAGTCCACCCCACAGGACTGTCCTCATTCCCTCCCCACCCCACAGGACTGTCCTCATTCCCTCCCCATAGTCCACACCACAGGACTGTCCTCATTCCGTCCCCATAGTCCACCCCACAGGACTGTCCTCATTCCCTCCCCATAGTCCACCCCACAGGACTGTCCTCATTCCTCCCCATAGTCCACCCCACAGGACTGTCCTCAGTCCCTCCCCATAGTCCACCCCACAGGACTGTCCTCATTCCCTCCCCACCCCACAGGACTGTCCTCATTCCCTCCCCATAGTCCACCCCACAGGACTGTCCTCATTCCCTCCCCATAGTCCACCCCACAGGACTGTCCTCATTCCCTCCCCATAGTCCACACCACAGGACTGTCCTCATTCCCTCCCCATAGTCCACACCACAGGACTGTCCTCATTCCTCCCCATAGTCCACCCCACAGGACTGTCCTCATTCCTCCCCATAGTCCACTCCACAGGACTGTCCTCATTCCCTCCCCATAGTCCACCCCACAGGACTGTCCTCATTCCCTCCCCATAGTCCACCCCACAGGACTGTCCTCATTCCCTCCCCACCCCACAGGACTGTCCTCATTTCCTCCCCATAGTCCACCCCACAGGACTGTCCTCATTCCCTCCCCATAGTCCACCCTACAGGACTGTCCTCATTCCCTCCCCATAGTCCACCCCACAGGACTGTCCTCATTCCCTCCCCATAGTCCACTCCACAGGACTGTCCTCATTCCCTCCCCATAGTCCACCCCACAGGACTGTCCTCATTCCCTCCCCACCCCACAGGACTGTCCTCATTCCCTCCCCATAGTCCACCCCACAGGACTGTCCTCATTCCCCTCCCCATAGTCCACTCCACAGGACTGTCCTCATTCCCTCCCCATAGTCCACCCCACAGGACTGTCCTCATTCCCTCCCCACCCCACAGGACTGTCCTCATTCCTCCCCATAGTCCACCCCACAGGGCTGTCCTCATTCCCTCCCCACCCCACAGGACTGTCCTCATTCCCTCCCCCACCCCACAGGACTGTCCTCATTCCTCCCCATAGTCCACCCCACAGGACTGTCCTCATTCCCTCCCCATAGTCCACCCCACAGGACTGTCCTCATTCCCTCCCCACCCCACAGGACTGTCCTCATTTCCTCCCCATAGTCCACCCCACAGGACTGTCCTCATTCCCTCCCCATAGTCCACCCCACAGGACTGTCCTCATTCCCTCCCCATAGTCCACCCCACAGGACTGTCCTCATTCCCACTCCCCATAGTCCACCCCACAGGACTGTCCTCATTCCCTCACCATAGTCCACCCCACAGGACTGTCCTCATTCCCCCCCACCCCACAGGACTGTCCTCATTCCTCCCCATAGTCCACCCCACAGGGCTGTCCTCATTCCTCCCCATAGTCCACTCCACAGGACTGTCCTCATTCCCTCCCCATAGTCCACCCCACAGGACTGTCCTCATTCCCTCCCCATAGTCCACCCCACAGGACTGTCCTCATTCCTCCCCATAGTCCACCCCACAGGACTGTCCTCATTCCCTCCCCATAGTCCACTCCACAGGACTGTCCTCATTCCCTCCCCATAGTCCACTCCACAGGACTGTCCTCATTCCCTCCCCACCCCACAGGACTGTCCTCATTCCCTCCCCATAGTCCACCCCACAGGACTGTCCTCATTCCTCCCCATAGTCCACTCCACAGGACTGTCCTCATTCCTCCCCATAGTCCACCCCACAGGACTGTCCTCATTCCCTCCCCACCCCACAGGACTGTCCTCATTCCTCCCCACCCCACAGGACTGTCCTCATTCCCCTCCCCACCCCACAGGACTGTCCTCATTCCCCTCCCCACCCCACAGGACTGTCCTCATTCCCTCCCCATAGTCCACCCCACAGGACTGTCCTCATTCCCTCCCCATAGTCCACCCCACAGGACTGTCCTCATTCCCTCCCCATAGTCCACCCCACAGGACTGTCCTCATTCCCTCCCCATAGTCCACCCCACAGGACTGTCCTCATTCCTCCCCATAGTCCACCCCACAGGACTGTCCTCATTCCCTCCCCCATAGTCCACCCCACAGGACTGTCCTCATTCCTCCCCATAGTCCACCCCACAGGACTGTCCTCATTCCTCCCCATAGTCCACCCCACAGGACTGTCCTCATTCCCTCCCCATAGTCCACCCCACAGGACTGTCCTCATTCCTCCCCATAGTCCACCCCACAGGACTGTCCTCATTCCCTCCCCATAGTCCACCCCACAGGACTGTCCTCATTCCCTCCCCATAGTCCACCCCACAGGACTGTCCTCATTCCCTCCCCATAGTCCACCCCACAGGACTGTCCTCATTCCCTCCCCATAGTCCACCCCACAGGACTGTCCTCATTCCCTCCCCACCCCACAGGACTGTCCTCATTCCCTCCCCATAGTCCACCCCACATGACTGTCCTCATTCCCTCCCCATAGTCCACCCCACAGGACTGTCCTCATTCCCTCCCCATAGTCCACCCCACAGGACTGTCCTCATTCCCTCCCCATAGTCCACCCCACAGGACTGTCCTCATTCCCTCCCCATAGTCCACCCCACAGGACTGTCCTCATTCCTCCCCATAGTCCACCCCACAGGACTGTCCTCATTCCCTCCCCCATAGTCCACCCCACAGGACTGTCCTCATTCCCTCCCCACCCCACAGGACTGTCCTCATTCCCTCCCCACCCCACAGGACTGTCCTCATTCCCTCCCCACCCCACAGGACTGTCCTCATTCCCTCCCCACCCCACAGGACTGTCCTCATTCCCTCCCCATAGTCCACTCCACAGGACTGTCCTCATTCCTCCCCATAGTCCACCCCACAGGACTGTCCTCATTCCTCCCCATAGTCCACCCCACAGGACTGTCCTCATTCCCTCCCCATAGTCCACCCCACAGGACTGTCCTCATTCCCTCCCCATAGTCCACCCCACAGGACTTTCCTCATTCCCTCCCCATAGTCCACCCCACAGGACTTTCCTCATTCCCTCCCCATAGTCCACCCCACAGGACTGTCCTCCTTCCCTCCCCATAGTCCACCCCACAGGACTGTCCTCATTCCCTCCCCACCCCACAGGACTGTCCTCATTCCCTCCCCATAGTCCACCCCACAGGACTGTCCTCATTCCCTCCCCACCCCACAGGACTGTCCTCATTCCCTCCCCATAGTCCACACCACAGGACTGTCCTCATTCCCTCCCCCATAGTCCACACCACATGACTGTCCTCATTCCCTCCCCATAGTCCACCCCACATGACTGTCCTCATTCCCTCCCCCATAGTCCACCCCACAGGACTGTCCTCATTCCCTCCCCATAGTCCACCCCACAGGACTGTCCTCATTCCCTCCCCATAGTCCACCCCACAGGACTGTCCTCATTCCCTCCCCACCCCACAGGACTGTCCTCATTCCCTCCCCACCCCACAGGACTGTCCTCATTCCCCTCCCCATAGTCCACCCCACAGGACTGTCCTCATTCCCCTCCCCATAGTCCACCCCACAGGACTGTCCTCATTCCCTCCCCATAGTCCACCCCACAGGACTGTCCTCATTCCCTCCCCATAGTCCACCCCACAGGACTGTCCTCATTCCCTCCCATAGTCCACCCCACAGGACTTTCCTCATTCCCTCCCCATAGTCCACCCCACAGGACTGTCCTCCTTCCCCTCCCCATAGTCCACCCCACAGGACTGTCCTCATTCCCTCCCCACCCCACAGGACTGTCCTCATTCCCTCCCCCATAGTCCACCCCACAGGACTGTCCCCATTCCCTCCCCATTGTCCATCTCCACAGGACTGTCCTCATTCCCTCCCCATAGTCCACCCCACAGGACTGTCCTCATTCCCTCCCCATAGTCCACCCCACAGGACTGTCCTCATTCCCTCCCCATAGTCCACTCCACAGGACTGTCCTCATTCCCTCCCCACCCCACAGGACTGTCCTCATTCCCTCCCCACTCCACAGGACTGTCCCTCATTCCCTCCCCACCCCACAGGACTGTACTCATTCCCTCCCCATAGTCCACCCCACAGGACTGTCCTCATTCCCCTCCCCATAGTCCACCCCACAGGACTGTCCTCATTCCCTCCCCACCCCACAGGACTGTCCTCATTCCCTCCCCATAGTCCACCCCACAGGACTGTCCTCATTCCCTCCCCATAGTCCACTCCACAGGACTGTCCTCATTCCCTCCCCATAGTCCACCCCACAGGACTGTCCTCATTCCCTCCCCATAGTCCACCCCACAGGACTGTCCTCATTCCCTCCCCATAGTCCACCCCACAGGACTGTCCTCATTCCCTCCCCCACAGTCCACCCCACAGGACTGTCCTCATTCCCTCCCCACCCCACAGGACTGTCCTCATTCCCTCCCCATAGTCCACCCCACATGACTGTCCTCATTCCCTCCCCATAGTCCACTCCACAGGACTGTCCTCATTCCCTCCCCATAGTCCACCCCACAGGACTGTCCTCATTCCCTCCCCATAGTCCACCCCACAGGACTGTCCTCATTCCCTCCCCCCAGGACTGTCCTCATTCCCTCCCCATAGTCCACCCCACAGGACTGTCCTCATTCCCTCCCCATAGTCCACCCCACAGGACTGTCCTCATTCCCTCCCCATAGTCCACCCCACAGGACTGTCCTCATTCCCTCCCCAGGGTCCACCCCACAGGACTGTCCTCATTCCCTCCCCAGGACTGTCCTCATTCCCTCCCCATAGTCCACCCCACAGGACTGTCCTCATTCCCTCCCCACACCACTGGACTGTCCTCATTCCCTCCCCACAGTCCACTCCACTGGACTACGGGGACGATGCATGTAGCATGGTCCCCACAGACTGATCATTAAAAGGAAAGAGAACCATTAGCCCTGTAACCATTTACTCTGACTGGATGTCATCTTTACTTTGTGAGCCAGCCGGCTGAGAGATACCACCTGACCGAGCACGGGATGCCAATAGCTGCCAGAGGGGTCCAGGACAGAGTGGTCTGTAGCAGTAGACAGACCCTGCCCTTTCAGTGGGCTCTACTAGCAACCACCAGCCCTGTGTCTGGATACAGGACCCTGACAGAGAGACAATAGTTATCAGGTTAACAGAACATGTCTCTCTCTCTCTCAAATGAAGGATTTGAAAAATAGACTTTCAAAGACAAAACAAAATGTCTTGTGTTTGTTTTAACTAGTAGCTCTGAAATCCTTGTGGTATTTGGTAGACAAACAGAGCTTCAGTTCCTCCCTGACCCTCTAACACTAATGGATTCTACAGTGTTTATAGTGGATGCTGTTCCACACATTAGCTGTTAATTGCAGTGATAAGGACTTCAGATTGATAGTCCTGGTTCACCAGGCTGAAGAAATAAATGACAACACTGTCTCACAGAATGATCACAACTCTGGCAGCAGTGGACTGACGACTGGCTAGGCCACATTACAGACATGTCTCTCTCTCACACAAACACATATATTCACTATGGGCTCTGGTCAACAGTAGTGTTCTATATAGGGAATAGGGCTCTGGTCAACAGTAGTGTTCTATATAGGGAATAGGGCTCTGGTCAACAGTAGTGTTCTATATAGGGAATAGGGCTCTGGTCAACAGTAGTGTTCTATATAGAGAATAGGGCTCTGGTCAACAGTAGTGTTCTATATAGGGAATAAGGCTCTGGTCAACAGTAGTGTTCTATATAGAGAATAGGGCTCTGGTCAACAGTAGTGTTCTATATAGGGAATAAGGCTCTGGTCAACAGTAGTGTTCTATATAGGGAATAGGGCTCTGGTCAACAGTAGTGTTCTATATAGGGAATAGGGCTCTGGTCAACAGTAGTGTTCTATATAGGGAATAGGGCTCTGGTCAACAGTAGTGTTCTATATAGGGAATAGGGCTCTGGTCAACAGTAGTGTTCTATATAGGGAATAGGGCTCTGGTCAACAGTAGTGTTCTATATAGGGAATAGGGCTCTGGTCAACAGTAGTGTTCTATATAGGGAATAGGGCTCTGGTCAACAGTAGTGTTCTATATAGGGAATAGGGCTCTGGTCAACAGTAGTGTTCTATATAGGGATTAGAGCCCTGGTCAACAGTAGTGTTCTATATAGGGAATAGGGCTCTGGTCAACAGTAGTGTTCTATATAGGGAATAGGGCTCTGGTCAACAGTAGTGTTCTATATAGGGAATAGGGCTCTGGTCAACAGTAGTGTTCTATATAGGGAATAGGGCTCTGGTCAACAGTAGTGTTCTATATAGGGAATAGGGCTCTGGTCAACAGTAGTGTTCTATATAGGGAATAGGGCTCTCGTCAACAGTAGTGCTCTATATAGGGAATAGGGCTCTGGTCAACAGTAGTGCTCTATATAGGGAATAGGGCTCTGGTCAACAGTAGTGTTCTATATAGGGAATAGGGCTCTGGTCAACAGTAGTGTACCATATAGGGAATAGGGCTCTTGTCAACAGTAGGGTACTATACTATACTGTGTGGCTCAGTCGGTAGAGCATGGCGCTTGCAACGCCAAGCGTCGTGGGTTCGATTCCCGCTAGGGCCACCCATATGTAAAAGTAGTGGCCCCAGCCGACTTGTAAGTCGCTTTGGACAAAAGCGTCTGCTAAAAAAAAATGGGATATATATATAGGGAAGAGGGCTCTGGTCAACAGTAGGGTACTATATAGGGAAGAGGGCTCTGGTCAACAGTAGGGTACCATATAGGGAATAGGGCTCTGGTCAACAGTAGGGTACTATACAGGGAATAGGGTGCCATTTGGGACGCAGGCTAATTCATGGCTACTCAGCCTGCAGTGGAAAAGCCGGATGCTTCAATCCCACATCAAACACACTGGGTCGTTAAAATGCAGTCATAATTAGAGATTCTGATTATACAGCACTTCTCCAGTGAGAACTGGCCCGCCCGGAGGTGGAGCGTATTGAACTGGCCCGCCCGGAGGTGGAGCGTATTGAACTGGCCCGCCCGGAGGTGGAGCGTATTGAACTGGCCCGCCCGGAGGTGGAGCGTATTGAACTGGCCCGCCCGGAGGTGGAGCGTATTGAACTGGCCGCCCGGAGTGGAGCGTATTGAACTGGCCCGCCCGGAGGTGGAGCGTATTGAACTGGCCCGCCCGGAGGTGGAGCGTATTCAACAATAAAGGCTTCAGTCAACACGACGGATCTGACCAAGGGTCGTTTGCTGTTGTTCAGTATATAAAGGCCCCAGTCAACACGACGGATCTGACCGAGGGTCGTTTGCTGTTGTTCAGTATATAAAGGCCCCAGTCAACACGACGGATCTGACCGAGGGTCGTTTGCTGTTGTTCTCACACCAAATCAGCTCTCTCTGCTCTCACACCAAACCGAATCAGCTCTCTCTGCTCTCACACCAAACCAAATCAGCTCTCTGCTCTCACACCAAACCAAATCAGCTCTCTGCTCTCACACCAAACCAAATCAGCTCTCTGCTCTCACACCAAACCAAATCAGCTCTCTGCTCTCACACCAAACCAAATCAGCTCTCTGCTCTCACACCAAACCAAATCAGCTCTCTGCTCTCACACCAAACCAAATCAGCTCTCTGCTCTCACACCAAACCAAATCAGCTCTCTGCTCTCACACCAAACCAAATCAGCTCTCTGCTCTCACACCAAACCAAATCAGCTCTCTGCTCTCACACCAAACCGAATCATCTCTCTCTGCTCTCACACCAAACCGAATCATCTCTCTCTGCTCTCACACCAAACCGAATCATCTCTCTCTGCTCTCACACCAAACCAAATCAGCTCTCTCACCAAACCAAATCAGCTCTCTCACCAAACCAAATCAGCTCTCTCACCAAACCAAATCAGCTCTCTCACCAAACCAAATCAGCTCTCTCACCAAACCAAATCAGCTCTCTCTGCTCTCACACCAAACCAAATCAGCTCTCTCTTCTCTCACACATTCTCTAAGTGAGACGGTTACTATGACCACCATGTCCATCCTCCCTCAGTGAGACGGTTACTACGACCACCATGTCCATCCTCCCTCAGTGAGACGGTTACTACGACCACCATGTCCATCCTCCCTCAGTGAGACGGCTACTACGACCACCATGTCCATCCTCCCTCAGAGAGACGGTTACTATGACTACCATGTCCATCCTCCCTCAGTGAGACGGTTACTACGACCACCATGTCCATCCTCCCTCAGTGAGACGGTTACTACGACCACCATGTCCATCCTCCCTCAGTGAGACGGTTACTATGACCACTATGTCCATCCTCCCTCAGTGAGACGGTTACTAAGACCACCATGTCCATCCTCCCTCAGTGAGACGGTTACTACGACCACCATGTCCATCCTCAATGAGACGGTTACTATGACCACCATGTCCATCCTCCCTCAGAGAGACGGTTACTACGACCACCATGTCCATCCTCCCTCAGAGAGACGGTTACTAAGACCATGTCCATCCTCCCTCAGAGAGACGGTTACTAAGACCATGTCCATCCTCCCTCAGTGAGACGGTTACTACGACCACCATGTCCATCCTCCCTCAGTGAGACGGTTACTACGACCACCATGTCCATCCTCCCTCAGTGAGACGGTTACTATGACCACTATGTCCATCCTCCCTCAGTGAGACGGTTACTAAGACCACCATGTCCATCCTCCCTCAGTGAGACGGTTACTACGACCACCATGTCCATCCTCAATGAGACGGTTACTATGACCACCATGTCCATCCTCCCTCAGAGAGACGGTTACTACGACCACCATGTCCATCCTCCCTCAGAGATGGTTACTACGACCACCATGTCCATCCTTCCTCAGAGAGATGGTTACTATGACCACCATGTCCATCCTCCCTCAGAGAGATGGTTACTACGACCACCATGTCCATCCTTCCTCAGAGAGATGGTTACTACGACCACCATGTCCATCCTCCCTCAGTGAGACGGTTACTACGACCACCATGTCCATCCTCAATGAGACGGTTACTATGACCACCATGTCCATCCTCCCTCAGAGAGACGGTTACTACGACCACCATGTCCATCCTCCCTCAGAGAGACGGTTACTAAGACCATGTCCATCCTCCCTCAGAGAGACGGTTACTAAGACCATGTCCATCCTCCCTCAGTGAGACGGTTACTACGACCACCATGTCCATCCTCCCTCAGTGAGACGGTTACTACGACCACCATGTCCATCCTCCCTCAGAGATGGTTACTACGACCACCATGTCCATCCTTCCTCAGAGAGATGGTTACTATGACCACCATGTCCATCCTCCCTCAGAGAGATGGTTACTACGACCACCATGTCCATCCTCCCTCAGAGAGATGGTTACTACGACCACCATGTCCATCCTTCCTCAGAGAGACGGTTACTACGACCACCATGTCCATCCTCTCTCAGTGAGACGGTTACTACGACCACCATGTCCATCCTCAGTGAGACGGTTACTATGACCACCATGTCCATCCTCAATGAGATGGTTACTATGACCACCATGTCCATCCTCAGTGAGACGGTTACTACGACCACCATGTCCATCCTCCCTCAGTGAGGCGGTTACTACGACCACCATGTCCATCCTCCCTCAGTGAGGCGGTTACTACGACCACCATGTCCATCCTCCCTCAGTGAGAAGGTTACTAAGACCGCCATGTCCATCCTCCCTCAGTGAGACGGTTACTACGACCACCATGTCCATCCTCCCTCAGTGAGGCGGTTACTACGACCACCATGTCCATCCTCCCTCAGTGAGGCGGTTACTACGACCACCATGTCCATCCTTCCTCAGTGAGACGGTTACTACGACCACCATGTCCATCCTCCCTCAGTGAGGCGGTTACTACGACCACCATGTCCATCCTCCCTCAGTGAGGCGGTTACTACGACCACCATGTCCATCCTTCCTCAGTGAGACGGTTACTATGACCACCATGTCCATCCTCCCTCAGTGAGACGGTTACTAAGACCACCATGTCCATCCTCCCTCACTGAGGCGGTTACTATGACCACCATGTCCATCCTCCCTCAGTGAGACGGTTACTAAGACCACCATGTCCATCCTCCCTCAGTGAGGCGGTTACTATGACCACCATGTCCATCCTCCCTCAGTGAGACGGTTACTAAGACCACCATGTCCATCCTCCCTCAGTGAGATGGTTACTATGACCACCATGTCCATCCTCCCTCAGTGAGACGGTTACTACGACCACCATGTCCATCCTCCCTCAGTGAGACGGTTACTATGACCACCATGTCCATCCTCCCTCAGAGAGACGGTTACTATGACCACCATGTCCATCCTCCCTCAGAGAGACGGTTACTACGACCATCATGTCCATCCTCCTTGAGACGGTTACTATGACCACCATGTCCATCCTCCCTCAGTGAGACGGTTACTATGTAGTAGAAGTGGTAACTAGGCAGCGATGCGGAATACTGGTGTCCATGTTCAGAATACAAATGATAAGCGGAGTCACCCCGAGGAAACAAAGCGATTGGTTTCTCTCTCAGTAGCAGCTCGTTGGGTATCTGGCTCTGAAATGCTCTCAATTATAGACCAGAGAGAAGAATCTCATCAAAGAAAAATACAGTGAAATGATCTGGACAGAAAAATGAAATGACAATATTAGTTTTTTCCCACGGCATCTGTGTCTCTGTAATGTTGCCATGTATCCTTCTACACTGCTGCTACTCTCTGTTCATCATCTGCAGTCACATGAACTATATCTGCATGTACATACTACCTCAATCAGCCCTGACTAACCCTGCCCGCCTACAGCCTCCCCTGCCCGCCTACAGCCTCCCTGCCCGCCTACAGCCTCCCTGCCCGCCCTACAGCCTCCCCTGCCCGCCTACAGCCTCCCTGCCCGCCTACAGCCTCCCTGCCCTTCCCAGCCTCCCTGCCCACTTCACAGCCTCCCCTGCCCGCCTACAGCCTCCCTGCCCGCCTACAGCCTCCCTGCCCGCCTACAGCCTCCCTGCCCGCCTACAGCCTCCCTGCCCGCCTACAGCCTCCCTGCCCGCCTACAGCCTCCTGCCCCGCCTACAGCCTCCCCTGCCCGCCTACAGCCTCCCCACTGCCCGCCTGCACAGCCTCCCTGCCCGCCTCCCAGCCTCCTGCCCGCCTGGCCTCCCTGCCCGCCTACAGCCTCCCTGCTGCGCCTACAGCCTCCTGCCCCGCCTACAGCCTCGCCTACAGCCTCCCTGCCCGCCTACAGCCTCCCTGCCCGCCTACAGCCTCCCTGCCCGCCTACAGCCTCCCTGCCCGCCTACAGCCTCCCTGCCCGCCTACAGCCTCCCTGCCCGCCTACAGCCTCCCTGCCCGCCTACAGCCTCCCTGCCCGCCTACAGCCTCCCTGCCCGCCTACAGCCTCCCTGCCCGCCCACAGCCTCCCTGCCCGCCTACAGCCTCCCTGCCCGCCTACAGCCTCCCTGCCCGCCTACAGCCTCCCTGCCCGCCACAGCCTCCCTGCCCGCCTACAGCCTCCCTGCCCGCCTACAGCCTCCCTGCCCGCCACAGCCTCCCTGCCCGCCTACAGCCTCCCTGCCCGCCCACAGCCTCCCTGCCCGCCTACAGCCTCCCTGCCCGCCCACAGCCTCCCTGCCCGCCCACAGCCTCCTGCCCGCCCACAGCCTCCTCAGACGCCGCCCACAGCCTCCTGCCCGCCCACAGCCTCCCTGCTCCGCCTAC
>NW_027011693.1:0-22647 GCF_036934945.1 Oncorhynchus masou masou | reverse complement strand
GGGAGTGAAGAGAGGGAGAGGAGAGGAGGAGTGAAGAGAGGGAGGAGTGGAGAGTGAAGACGAGTGGAAGGAGAGGGAGAGGAGAGGAGGAGTGAAGAGAGGGAGAGGAGAGGGGAATGAAGATAGGGAGTGAAGAGAGGGAGAGGAGAGGAGGAGTGAAGAGAGGGAGTGGAGAGGAGGATTGAAGAGAGGGGAGTGAAGACAGGGAGCGGAGAGGAGGAGTGAAGACAGGGAGAGGAGAGGAGGAGTGAAGACAGCGAGAGGAGAGGACGAGTGAAGAGAGGGAGAGGAGAGGGGAGTGAAGAGAGGGAGAGAAGAGGAGGAGTGAAGAGAGGGAGAGGAGAGGGGAGTGAAGACAGGGGGAGGAGAGGAGGAGTGAAGAGAGGGAGATGAGAGGAGGAGTGAAGAGAGGGAGAGGTGAGGGGAGTGAAGAGAGGGAGAGGAGAGGAGGAGTGAAGAGGGGGAGAGGAGAGGGGAGTGAAGACAGGGAGAGGAGAGGTGGAGTGAAGAGAGAGAGAGGAGAGGAGGAGTGAAGAGAGGGAGAGAAGAGGAGGAGTGAAGACAGGGAGAGGAGAGGGGAGTGAAGACAGGGAGAGGAGAGGAGGAGTGAAGAGAGGGAGAGAAGAGGAGGAGTGAAGAGAGGGAGAGGGGGTGTGAAGGCGACTCAGAAGAATTGCAGGGAGAGAAAAAAGCGAGAGACACAAGAAGAAAATGGGGGGAAATGGGGAGGGAGTGAAATCAGGAAAGGAGAAGAAAAGAGCATAGAGAAATGGGTACAGAGATAGTGAGGAAGTGAGACATTTTTTTATGAAGAGAGGGAGCGTTCTGAGAACAGGAAGCCAGTGGGTGTGGAAAGAGACAGAGAGTGAGGTTAAATCCAGTGTAATAGTTGAAAGATAACCCCCCAGGAGGTGTCTGTTCAGTATTAACGATACATCAACTGTCTTTCCTCTTGTGCCTGGAGACTGGCTGGCTCTCTATGAAGACAGAACTATGTTACAGTCCTACACTCTTAGAAAAAAAGGAGGTATCTAGAACCTTAAAAGGAAATTACACCACTGCTCTATTTTACTATATATGCCCATTAATATGTTATTAACATATCATATGTGTCATACCAATTTAGAATTTCCTCGCAAATACAATCTTTTATGCATCTCACCAATAGAAACAGGCCAGCTAAATTTCCTGGTTGTAAGCAAACCACACTATCCAGAATTCATAGCGATTTCAGGACATACAGTGCCTTGCGAAAGTATTCGACCCCTTGAACTTTGCGACCTTTTGCCACATTTCAGGCTTCAAACATAAAGATATAAAACTGTATTTTTTGTGAAGAATCAACAACAAGTGGGACACAATCATGAAGTGGAACGACATTTATTGGATATTTCAAACTTTTGAACAAATCAAAAACTGAAAAATTGGGTGTGCAAAATTATTCAGCCCCCTTAAGTTAATACTTTGTAGCGCCACCTTTTGCTGCGAGTCGCTTGGGGTATGCTGTAAGTCGCTTGGGGTATGTTTCTATCAGTTTTGCACATCGAGAGACTGACATTCTTTCCCATTCCACCTTGCAAAACAGCTCGAGCTCAGTGAGGTTGGATGGAGAGCATTTGTGAACAGCAGTTTTCAGTTCTTTCCACAGATTCTCGATTGGATTCAGGTCTGGACTTTGACTTGGCCATTCTAACACCTGGATATGTTTATTTTTGAACCATTCCATTGTAGATTTTGCTTTATGTTTTGGATCATTGTCTTGTTGGAAGACAAATCTCCATCCCATTCTCAGGTCTTTTGCAGACTCCATCAGGTTTTCTTCCAGAATGGTCCTGTATTTGGCTCCATCCATCTTCCCATCAATTTTAACCATCTTCCCTGTCCCTGCTGAAGAAAAGCAGGGCCAAACCATGATGCTGCCACCACCATGTTTGACAGTGGGGGTGGTGTGTTCAGGGTGATGAGCTGTGTTGCTTTTACGCCAAACATAACTTATGCATTGTTGCCAAAAAGTTCAATTTTGGTTTCATCTGACCAGAGCACCTTTTTCCACATGTTTGGTGTGTCTCCCAGGTGGCTTGTGGCAAACTTTAAACAACACTTTTTATGGATATCTTTAAGAAATGGCTTTCTTCTTGCCACCCATAAAGGCCAGATTTGTGCAATATACGACTGATTGTTATCCTATGGACAGAGTCTCCCACCTCAGCTGTAGATCTCTGCAGTTCATCCAGAGTGATCATGGGCCTCTTGGCTGCATCTCTGATCAGTCTTCTCCTTGTATGAGCTGAAAGTTTAGAGGGACGGCCAGGTCTTGGTAGACTTGCAGTGGTCTGATTCTCCTTCCATTTCAATATTATCGCTTGCACAGTGCTCCTTGGGATGTTTAAAGCTTGGGAAATATTTTTGTATCCAAATCCGGCTTTAAACTTCTTCACAACAGTATCTCGGACCTGCCTGGTGTGTTCCTTGTTCTTCATGATGCTCTATGCGCTTTTAACGGACCTCTGAGACTATCACAGTGCAGGTGCATTTATACAGAGACTTGATTACACACAGGTGGATTGTATTTATCATCATTAGTCATTTAGGTCAACATTGGATCATTCAGAGATCCTCACTGAACTTCTGGAGAGAGTTTGCTGCACTGAAAGTAAAGGAGCTGAATAATTTTGCACGCCCAATTTTTCAGTTTTTGATTTGTTAAAATTTTTTGAAATATCCAATAAATGTCGTTCCACTTCATGATTGTGTCCCACTTGTTGTGGATTCTTCACAAAAAAATACAGTTTTATATCTTTATGTTTGAAGCCTGAAATGTGGCAAAAGGTCTCAAAGTTCAAGGGGGCCGAATACTTTCGCAAGGCACTGTAGTAAAGTCACGCGAAGGTCTATGCAGTTGATGTTTGTAGCCAGCAGTTTAAGCCAGAGGATTTCAAAACAGAGCTGAATTCTCAACTGAGCTAACTAAGTATCGTTGAATCTAACGTGAATATTTGTTATATTTAGAGTCCGATCCCATCAACATCAAGCTCATCACTAGGAAGTAGTGTAAACCACCACAATCGCACGAAAATCTACTAAAACTTTACATCACACCATGATGAGTAAATAAATATAACGGAGCTAGGTATAAACATGGTCTGTGTCTTGTTGTCATAGTTGGCCGCCTCGCTTCGCGTTCCTAGGAAACTATGCATTTTTTTGTTTTTTTACGTGTTATTTCTTACATTAGTACCCCAGGTCATCTTAGGTTTCATTACATACAGTCGAGAAGAACTACTGAATATAAGATCCGCGTCAACTCACCATCAGTACGACCAAGAATATGACTTTCGCGAAGCGGATACTGTGTTCTGCCTTTCAACCAGGACAACGGAATGGATCCCAGCCGGCGACCCAAAAAAACGACTTCGTAAAAGAGGGAAACGAGGCGGTCTTCTGGTCAGACTACGTAGACGGGCACATCGTGCCCCACTTCCTAGCATTCTTCTCGCCAATGTCCAGTCTCTTGACAACAAGGTTGATGAAATCCGAGCAAGGGTAGCATTCCAGAGGGACATCAGAGACTGTAACGTTCTTTGCTTCACGGAAACATGGCTCACTGGAGAGACGCTCTCGGTGGCGGTGCAGCCAGCGGGTTTCTCCACGCATCGCGCCGACAGAAACAAACACCTTTCTGGTAAAAAGAGGGGCGGGGGCGTATGCCTTATGGCTAAAGAGACGTGGTGTGATCACAGAAACATACAGGAACTCAAATCCTTCTGTTCACCTGATTTAGAATTCCTCACAATCAAATGTAGACCGCATTATCTACCAAGAGAATTCTCTTCGATTATAATCACAGCCGTATATATTCCCCCCCAAGCAGACACATCGATGGTGTGACGTAGAAGTCCGTCACTGGCCGCGGGCAGCATTTGGTTCTTTAACGCACACACATATTCATCACTCCTCCCTGCGCCATTATAAGATAAGTTAACAATGTGGGTCGACACACAAATTAACTTCTGTCTTGGTGCATGCATTTCACAATTGTCAATGCTCATATTTGAGAGATACAATAATTATTATACTTATCAATGTTGTGGATGAGCGCATTGTTTGTTTGTTCTGTTCCTCTCTCTCCATCTCTGTAGCTTCCGGGTATGCTGGAAAAGGACCCGAGCTAAGGGAATTGGGTTGGCTTTATAGTGCCTGTCCCAAATGGCTCATTAATGCACATGGGCATATTGAAAGATATTGTCAGTAGTGATGTAATGTATTAAATGTTATGTTGGGATATTGTTTAAAACTGTGTTGCAATGTATATCCTTTAGTATGTTTAGTTCATGGAAAATGTAGGTTTCTATTGTTAATTGATTAATTAATTAGGGTTAATTGTTCTGGGGAGGCTAGCCCTACAAAAGGAGCCTCTCTTTCAGTCTCTAGAGAGGCAGTTTGGATTGAGCTGTGGATGGGGCAGCATTGTTTTTTAAGCTGTCCCATAAGGTAGACGTTGATGGCAGTACTGTTGTTTTTTTGTTCCGGAATCACTTGTAAATAAACACCTTTGCACAGAAGAACTTTTGCGGTTCCGCCATCTTTTTATTTTGATAGAGGTTAGGTTATCCAGTTTAGCCTTCTGGCCTACTCTACGTGACATATGGTGGCAGTGGTGGGATGGCGTACCGCAAATCAGTGAATTCCAACAAGAGAGGTAAAGGAATGCGTACAGGATTGCATTCTCAGCAACAGCATCAACTGTCAGAAAAGGTACCTGAAGTTGAACCGGGGTGGAATACTATGGAATCGTCTGGTGAAGAAGAGGTCAAGTATGAGAAACTAGGAGCCCGACCGCGGGGCCAAAGACAACCAGAACTGGGTGAGCTGCTGACTGAAGGAGCTGTTGGGGGACCAGAACCACACCCAACCATGGTAACCCTTTTTCAGCAACTTTTCACCTGCCTTGAGAGGAGGGACGAAGACCTCAAGCAGGAGTTACGTGGCCTACGCCAATCTATCCTCACAGCTCCCCACCAGGCGGAACTCGTCAGTGAGAGCCCAAGATTGGGTCTTCCAACACCAGGACGACAAAGGCTCGATGCAGCAGGGACTTCAACTCCACAGCAGGCACCCCAAGCAGTAATGAGGCCAGCACCAGGAGACCAGTCCAGCAGTATTAACGTCCATCTTCCAGCATTCCTGAGGAAGGAGCCAAAGATGCCCTCATACCAGCAGGGGGAGGACATTGAAAACTACCTGCTGAGGTTTGAGCGCATGGCTAAGACGTGGCAGTGGCCTGAGGTAGAGTGGGCCTGCAGGCTTGTCCCATTGCTCACGGGCAAGGCCTTAGAGGCTTACACAGCAATGGATGAGGGGCTGTCTAATGTCTACAAGGGCTTGAAGGAAGCGCTGCTGGTGAAGTTTGACATCTCACCGGAAGCCTACCGTCAACGCTTCAGAGCTGCATCAACGCCATCGGGTGAGTCGCCGACAGAGACGTACCACCGCCTCAAGGGTCTCTACCGACGATGGGTTCGACCGGGGGAGAAGACACAGGACGAAATCGGGGAGGTCATCATCCTCGAGCAACTTCTACAGGTTCTACCACACGACATTCGAACCTGGGTCCGAGAGCACGAGCCCAAGGACGGGCTTATGGCGGCCAAGCTTGCACTGCAGTATCTTAATGCACGTAAAGGGGGCCCACCACAACCTGCAGCACCCGCTCCAAGGAGTCTCAGAGACACAAGGGACATCAGAAACGCCAGAGATGGTGGAGGTAACTCTGGGGTTATGTGTCTGGGAGGGAGGTAAGGGATCATGCAGTTCGCTCTGATGGGAGGGGTCTGACCTGTTTTTACTGCCGGCAGCAGGGGCACAAAGCTTCAATGTGTCCGCTACGTAAATCCAAGCTCTCAGGTTACTGTTATGTACCCAGAGAGGGGGATGGTGTTCAGAATAGACAGACTCGGGAAGAGTCATGCTTGGTACCTGTAAAAGTGAATGGTAAAAGTCTTACTGCAATGATTGACACTGGCAGTTCCCTGTCATTGATCAGAAAAGGTAATGTACCTGTTAATGACATTGATTATGGTCATCAGACACTGATCCAATGTGTCCATGGTGACCAGTCACAGCAGCCCACAGCTGAGCTCACAGTTGCGATTCAGGGTCAGAAATACCTCCTCAAAGTTGGGGTAATGGAGAAGCTACCTTTTGAGATGATTTTGGGGAGGGATGTGCCTGTACTCTCTGATCTGTTGGGAAGTGTGGGGGGTCAGCTATATGGGCAGTCAGTTTGCCAGTCTGATGTTCAGATGGCATGTTCAGTTGTCACTCGTGCCCAGGCCAAAGCTGGTTTACAACCTCTGCCTGACTTGTGTGATAGTCTGTGCGAGGGGGAACCAAAGGGCCCAGAAAGTCACGCCGCCAGCGGCGTCTTGAGAAGTATGTGGGAACCCCTGTACCTGTTGCTGATGTGTCTGGGTTAGAGGTGCAATGGGATGTTCCACAAAATTTTGCTACACTGCAGAAGTCTGACGCAACCTTGAAATGTTTGTTTGACAAGGCCTTAGCTGGGGACAGTCAATCTTCATGTGGGGGGATTTACACAGTAGACAACCACATACTCTACCTTGGGTCAGAGGCAGATAGCAGGAAGTTGGTGGTGCCATCTACCTGTAGACCACTTGTTCTCAACCTTGCACATACAGTTCCATGGGCAGGCCATCTAGGGCAACATAAGACCTATCTTAGGCTAGGCTCCCGTTTCTTTTGGCCCTCCATGTATACTGATGTACAAAAATACTGCAAATCATGCCCCACGTGCCAGAAAACCAGTGCTGTCCGTAGGTCTGAACGGGCTCCTCTATGTTCACTGCCAGTTATCTCTACCCCATTCAAGAGAATTGCAATGGACATTGTTGGACCCTTGGAGAAGAGTAGTACAGGTTACAAGTATATATTGGTGATCTGTGACTATGCCACCCGGTTCCCAGAAGCCTTCCCACTCCGTTCCATAACCACTCCAAAAATAATCAGTGCTCTTGTTCAGCTCTTCTCTCGTGTAGGAATCCCAGATGAAATCCTGACGGACCAAGGGACAAACTTCACCTCGCGACTGATGGTTCAACTCCACCGACAGCTGGGCATTAAAGGCTTGAGGACTACTCCCTACCATCCCCAAACGGATGGGCTCGTAGAGAGATTCAATCAAACGCTCAAGAACATGCTGAGTTTGTGGCTGACACTGGTAAAGACTGGGATAAGTGGTTACCCTTTCTGCTTTTTGCTTACAGGGAGGTGCCTCAGGCATCGACAGGTTTCTCGCCATTCGAACTCCTCTATGGATGGCCAGTGCAAGGACCACTGGACCTGCTGAAGAAGTGCTGGGAAGGTTCCCCAGTAGCTACCTCAGGACAGGGGATTGTCCAGTATGTCCTCCAGATGCGAGACAGGTTGGAACGGTACCGAGAGGAAGCTAGAGCAAACCTTCAGCAAGCCCAGAAGGCCCAGAACAGAGGCTATGACCAGCACGCTCGCCACAGAGAGTTTGAGCCAGGACAGAAAGTCCTGCTCCTCCTTCCCTCGTCTACCAGCAAGCTCCTTGCGCAATGGCAAGGACCGTACCTAATCGGGAGGAAGATGGGCCCAGTGACCTACGAGGTGCTGCACCCGGACAAGGGTAAGAATAAGCAAACCTACCATGTGAACCTTCTCAAGGCCTGGGAGGAGAAAGAGGAACTCTACAAAGGAAAGTCCTTTCTGGTCCGCAGAGTAGAAGAGGATGAGTCGGATGGGGTCACAGAGGCATGGAAAGAACGAGCAGAAGTCATACTGGCTCACCTGGAAGAAGACAAGCAAGATGAGCTGAAGCAGCTGTTTGGCAAGTATCCGGCCCTCTTCAGTCAGAGACCAGGAAGAACCAAAGTCCTAGAACACGTCATTCGTTTGAAACCTGGCCAGAACCCTGTCCGCCAGCATCCTTACCGTGTGCCTGAGAGGCTGGTGGTAGCCCTCAAGGAAGAGGTCCACACCATGATGGATGTTGTCGAGCCATCTTCAAGTGAATGGAGCAGCCCTATTGTCATTGTCCCAAAGAAGGATGGCTCTTTGCGCGTCTGCATGGACTTCCGTAAGGTGAATGCCATCTCCCAGTTTGATGCCTATCCCATGCCCCGCATTGACAACTTACTGGAGAGAATAGGTAGAGCTCATTACATCACCACATTGGGTCTCTGCAAAGGGTACTGGCAGGTGCCCCTGGATGAACAATCCAAGGCCTACACTGCATTCCGGACGCCAATGGGCCTGTTCCAGTTCAAGGTCATGCCGTTTGGCCTTCATGGGGCCCCTGCGACTTTCCAGAGGCTGATGGACAAGGTCCTCCAGGACTGTGACGATTACTGTGCTGCTTACTTGGACGACGTGGTGATCTACAGCCACTCCTGGGAGGAGCACATACAGCATCTTAGCAGAGTCCTGGGGAAGATCCATGAAGCAGGCCTCACGCTTAACCTCCTGAAGTGTGAGTGGGCGAAACAGGAGACAAAGTACCTGGGTTACCAGCTGGGTAAGGGTGAGGTTCGGCCTCAGGTGGAGAAAGTGGAGTCCATCAGGAATAGCCCTCGACCCAGAACCAAGACACAGGTGAAGTCCTTCCTAGGTCTGGCAGGGTGGTACCGGAGATTCATTCCACAGTTTTCGACCATCGCTGTCCCTCTGACCAACCTCACTTCGAAGGGGGCCAGCAACCCTGTGAAGTGGACTGAGGAGTGTGAGGAAGCCTTCATGACACTGAAAAAACGACTGTGCTCATTCCCTGTTCTCCAGACCCCTGATTTTCAGAAGAGATTTCTCGTGCAGGTGGACGCTTCGGCTGTAGGAATTGGAGCTGTACTGGCCCAAGGGGAGCCAGGAGAAGAGCTTCCTGTGCTGTACCTGAGTCGGAAGCTGTTGCCCAGGGAAACCAGGTATTCTACAATCGAAAAGGAGTGCCTGGCTATAAAGTGGGCCCTAGATAGCCTCCGTTACTACCTTCTTGGGAGGGAATTTGACCTGCACACGGACCACAGAGCACTGACCTGGATCCAGACCATGAAGGACCGGAATTCTCGTGTGACCAGGTGGTATCTGGAGCTCCAGCCCTTCAGGTTTTGTGTCCGTCACAAGGCAGGAAAAGAGAACGTTACTGCGGACTACCTATCAAGGCTCCCGAACATGGTCGCTTCAGGAGAGGAGGAAGGTAATGTGACGTAGAAGTCCGTCACTGGCCGCGGGCAGCATTTGGTTCTTTAACGCACACACATATTCATCACTCCTCCCTGCGCCATTATAAGATAAGTTAACAATGTGGGTCGACACACAAATTAACTTCTGTCTTGGTGCATGCATTTCACAATTGTCAATGCTCATATTTGAGAGATACAATAATTATTATACTTATCAATGTTGTGGATGAGCGCATTGTTTGTTTGTTCTGTTCCTCTCTCTCCATCTCTGTAGCTTCCGGGTATGCTGGAAAAGGACCCGAGCTAAGGGAATTGGGTTGGCTTTATAGTGCCTGTCCCAAATGGCTCATTAATGCACATGGGCATATTGAAAGATATTGTCAGTAGTGATGTAATGTATTAAATGTTATGTTGGGATATTGTTTAAAACTGTGTTGCAATGTATATCCTTTAGTATGTTTAGTTCATGGAAAATGTAGGTTTCTATTGTTAATTGATTAATTAATTAGGGTTAATTGTTCTGAGGGGAGGGGCTAGCCCTACAAAAGGAGCCTCTCTTTCAGTCTCTAGAGAGGCAGTTTGGATTGAGCTGTGGATGGGGCAGCATTGTTTTTTAAGCTGTCCCATAAGGTAGACGTTGATGGCAGTACTGTTGTTTTTTTGTTCCGGAATCACTTGTAAATAAACACCTTTGCACAGAAGAACTTTTGCGGTTCCGCCATCTTTTTATTTTGATAGAGGTTAGGTTATCCAGTTTAGCCTTCTGGCCTACTCTACGTGACAGATGGCTCTGAACAAACTTTATTTGACTCTTTGCAAACTGGAATCCATGCATCCTGAGGCTGCATTCATTGTAGCTGGGGATTTTAACAAGGCTAATCTGAAAACAAGACTCCCTAAAATGTATCAGCATATCGATTGCGCCACTAGGGCTGGCAAAACCTTGGATCACTGTTATTCTAACTTCCGCGATGCATATAAGGCCCTGCCCCGCCCCCCTTTCGGAAAAGCTGACCACGACTCCATTTTGCTGATCCCTGCCTACAGACAGAAACTGAAACAAGAAGCTCCCACGCTGAGGTCTGTCCAACGCTGGTCCGACCAAGCTGATTCCACACTCCAAGACTGCTTCCATCACGTGGACTGGGACATGTTTCGTATTGCGTCAGGCAACAACATTGACGAATACGCTGATTCGGTGTGCGAGTTCATTAGAACGTGCGTTGAAGATGTCGTTCCCATAGCAACGATTAAAACATTCCCTAACCAGAAACCATGGATTGATGGCAGCATTCGCGTGAAACTGAATTGCCGAACCACTGCTTTTAATCAGGGCAAGGTGACTGGTAATATGACCGAATACAAACAGTGCAGCTATTCCCTCCGTAAGGCTATCAAACAAGCTAAGCGTCAGTATAGAGACAAAGTAGAATCTCAATTCAACGGCTCAGATACAAGAGGTATGTGGCAGGGTCTACAGTCAATCATGGACTATAAGAAGAAACCCAGCTTTTTTTTTCCCGAGTTGCTGTGCTGTGCGTTTTGTTGCCAACCTATTTTGCTACCTGACAACTTTACGGTTTTTACTTTTTAATTACTGTTATATATATATATATTTCCCCCCCCCCCCCCAACTTTTTCACTCCGGACGCTTTATCTGGACACGATTCGTCAGGACCTCCAACAGCCGAAGATAAGTAGTAATATTAACATGATGCCTTCTAATTGCAGTCGCTGTACTCGCCTTACGGCGAGGATAGCTGTGCTACAAGCCCGGCTTCAGACGCAATCGTTAGGCAAGGGTAATTTCAGTGTAGGAAAGGATGAAACAGCGTCTGTGCCACCAGTAAGTACAGATAGTAGTATAAATCCCCTGGCACAGTCCCCGCAGCCGGATAACTTTCTCACGGTTTCTGGAAGGAAATGCTGTAGGAACGCTCAACCGGTGTCGCTCATTCAGCCGACAGAAACTTTCAACCGGTTTTCCCCATTAAGCAGCGAGTCGGAGTCAGAGGCCAAGCCTTCTCTGGTCTCTACTCCTCCCGTTACGGGGTCTGAGACGCCGAAGCTTCCCACCATTAGCTCTGACAAATTGAAAACTCTAGTCATTGGCGACTCCATTACCCGCAGTATTAGACTTAAAACGAATCATCTGCGGATCATACACTGTTTACCGGGGGGCAGGGCTACCGACGTTAAGGCTTATCTGAAGATGGTGCTGGCTAAAGCTAAAACTGGTGAGTGTAGAGAGTATAGAGATATTGTTATCCACGTCGGCACCAACGATGTTAGGATGAAACAGTTAGAGATCACCAAGCGCAGCATAGCTTCTGCGTGTAAATCAGCTAGAAAGATGTGTTGGCATTGAGTAATTGTCTCTGGCCCCCTCCCAGTTAGCGGGAGTGATGAGCTCTACAGCAGAGTCTCACAACTCAATCGCTGGTTGAAAACTGTTTTCTGCCCCTCCCAAAAGTTAGAATTTGTAGATAATTGGCCCTCTTTCTGGGACTCACCCACAAACAGGACCAAGCCTGACCTGCTGAGGAGTGATGGACTCCATCCAAGCTGGAGGGGTGCTCTCATCTTATCTACCAACATAGACAGGGCTCTAACTCCTCTAGCTCGACAAGGAAATAGGGTGCAGGCCAGGCAGCAGGCTGTTAGCCAGCCTGCCAGCATAGTGGAGTCTGCCACTAGCACAGTCAGTGTAGTCAGCTCAGCTATCACCATTGAGACTGTGTCTGTGCCTCGACCTAGGTTGGGCAAAACTAAACATGGCGGTGTTCGCCTTAGCAATCTTACTAGGATAAAGACCACCTCCATTCCTGTCATTATTGAAAGAGATCATGATACCTCACATCTCAAAATAGGGCTACTTAATGTTAGATCCCTTACTTCAAAGGCAATTATAGTCAATGAACTAATCACTGATCATAATCTTGATGTGATTGGCCTGACTGAAACACGGCTTAAGCCTGATGAATTTACTGTGTTAAATGAGGCCTCACCTCCTGGCTACACTAGTGACCATATCCCCCGTGCATCCCGCAAAGGCGGAGGTGTTGCTAACATTTACGATAGCAAATTTGAATTTACAAAAAAAAAAATGATGTTTTCGTCTTTTGAGCTTCTCGTCATGAAATCTATGCAGCCTACTCAATCACTTTTTATAGCTACTGTTTACAGGCCTCCTGGGCCATATACAGCGTTCCTCACTGAGTTCCCTGAATTCCTATCGGACCTTGTAGTCATAGCAGATAATATTCTAATCTTTGGTGACTTTAATATTCACATGGAAAAGTCCACAAAAGTCCACCCACTCCAAAAGGCTTTCGGAGCCATCATCGACTCATTGGGTTTTGTCCAACATGTCTCTGGACCCACTCACTGTCACAGTCATACGCTGGACCTAGTTTTATCCCATTGAATAAATGTTGTGGATCTTAATGTTTTTCCTCATAATCCTGGACTATCGGACCACCATTTTATTACGTTTGCAATTGCAACAAATAATCTGCTCAGACCCCAACCAAGGAACATCAAAAGTCGTGCTATAAATTCACAGACAACACAAAGATTCCTTGATGTCCTTCCAGATTCCCTCTGTCTACCCAATGACACCAGAGGACAAAAATCAGTTAACCACCTAACTGAGGAACTCAATTTAACCTTGCGCAATACCCTAGATGCAGTTGCACCCCTAAAAACTAAAAACATTTCTCATAAGAAACTAGCTCACTGGTACACAGAAATTACCCGAGCTCTGAAGCAAGCTTCCAGAAAATTGGAACGGAAATGGCGCCACACCAAACTGGAAGTCTTCCGTCTAGCTTGGAAAGACAGTACCGTGCAGTACCGAAGAGCCCTTACTGCTGATCATCCTATTTTTCTAACTTAATTGAGGAAAATAAGAACAATCCGAAATTCCTTTTTGATACTGTTGCAAAGCTAACTACAAAGCAGCATTCCCCAAGAGAGGATGACTTTCACTTTAGCAGTGATAAATTCATGAACTTCTTTGAGGAAAAAATTATGATTATTAGAAAGCAAATTACAGACTCCTCTTTAAATCTGCGTATTCCTCAAAGCTCAGTTGTCCTGAGTCTGCACACCTCTGCCTGGACCTAGGATCAAGAGAGACGCTCAAGTGTTTTAGTACTATATCTCTTGACACAATGATGAAAATAATCATGGCCTCTAAACCTTCAAGCTGCATACTGGACCCTATTCCAACTAAACTACTGAAAGAACTGCTTCCTGTGCTTGGCTCTCCTATGTTGAACATAATAAACGGCTCTCTATCCACCGGATGTGTACCAAACTCACTAAAAGTGGCAGTAATAAAGCCTCTCTTGAAAAAGCCAAACCTTGACCCAGAAAATATAAAAAACTATCGGCCTATATCGAATCTTCCATTCCTCTCAAAAATCTTAGAAAAGCTGTTGCGCAGCAACTCACTGCCTTCCTGAAGACAAACAATGTATATGAAATGCTTCAGTCTGGTTTTAGACCCCATCATAGCACTGAGACGGCACTTGTGAAGGTGGTCATTTACATTTTAATGGCATCGGACCGAGGCTCTGCATCTGTCCTCGTGCTCCTAGACCTTAGTGCTGCTTTTGATACCATCGATCACCACATTCTTTTGGAGAGATTGGAAACCCAAATTGGTCTACATGGACAAGTTCTGGCCTGGTTTAGATCTTATCTGTCGGAAAGATATCAGTTTGTCTCTGTGAATGGTTTGTCCTCTGACAAATCAACTGTACATTTCGGTGTTCCTCAAGGTTCCGTTTTAGGACCACTATTGTTTTCACTATATATTTTACCTCTTGGGGATGTTATTCGAAAACATAATGTTAACTTTCACTGCTATGCGGATGACACACAGCTGTACATTTCAATGAAACATGGTGAAGCCCCAAAATTGCCCTTGCTAGAAGCATGTGTTTCAGACATAAGGAAGTGGATGGCTGCAAACTTTCTACTTTTAAACTCGGACAAAACAGAGATGCTTGTTCTAGGTCCCAAGAAACAAAGAGATCTTCTGTTGAATCTGACAATTAATCTTAATGGTTGTACAGTCGTCTCAAATAAAACTGTGAAGGACCTCGGCGTTACTCTGGACCCTGATCTCTCTTTTGAAGAACATATCAAGACCATTTCAAGGACAGCTTTTTTCCATCTACGTAACATTGCAAAAATCAGAAACTTTCTGTCCAAAAATTATGCAGAAAAATTAATTTATGCTTTTGTCACTTCTAGGTTAGACTACTGCAATGCTCTACTTTCCGGCTACCCGGATAAAGCACTAAATAAACTTCAGTTAGTGCTAAATACGGCTGCTAGAATCCTGACTAGAACCAAAAAATTTGATCATATTACTCCAGTGCTAGCCTCCCTACACTGGCTTCCTGTCAAAGCAAGGGCTGATTTCAAGGTTTTACTGCTAACCTACAAAGCATTACATGGGCTTGCTCCTACCTATCTCTCTGATTTGGTCCTGCCGTACATACCTACACGTATGCTACGGTCACAAGACGAGGCCTCCTAATTGTCCCTAGAATTTCTAAGCAAACAGCTGGAGGCAGGGCTTTCTCCTATAGAACTCCATTTTATGGAACGGTCTGCCTACCCATGTCAGAGACGCAAACTCGGTCTCAACCTTTAAGTCTTTACTGAAGACTCATCTCTTCAGTGGGTCATATGATTGAGTGTAGTCTGGCCCAGGAGTGGGAAGGTGAACGGAAAGGCTCTGGAGCAACGAACCACCCTTGCTGTCTCTGCCTGGCCGGTTCCCCTCTTTCCACTGGGATTCTCTGCCTCTAATCCTATTACAGGGGCTGTCACTGGCTTACTGGGGCTCTCTCATGCCGTCCCTGGAAGGGGTGCGTCACCTGAGTGGGTTGATTCACTGATGTGGTCATCCTGTCTGGGTTGGCACCCCCCCTTGGGTTGTGCCATGGCGGAGATCTTTGCGGGCTATACTCAGCTTTGTCTCAGGATGGTAAGTTGGTGGTTGAAGATATCCCTCTAGTGGTGTGGGGGCAGTGCTTTGGCAAAGTGGGTGGGGTTATATCCTTCCTGTTTGGCCCTGTCTGGGGGTGTCCTCGGATGGGGCCACAGTGTCTCCTGACCCCTCCTGTCTCAGCCTCCAGTATTTATGCTGCAGTTGTTTATGTGTCGGGGGGCTGGGGTCAGTTTGTTATATCTGGAGTACTTCTCCTGTCCAATTCGGTGTCCTGTGTGAATCTAAGTGTGCGTTCTCTAATTCTCTCCTCTCTCTCGGAGGACCTGAGCCCTAGGACCATGCCCCAGGACTACCTGACATGATTACTCCTTGCTGTCCCCAGTCCACCTGGCCGTGCTGCTGCTCCAGTTTCAACTGTTCTGCCGTATTATTATTCGACCATGCTGGTCATTTATGAACATTTGAACATCTTGGCCATGTTCTGTTATAATCTCTCCCCGGCACAGCCAGAAGAGGACTGGCCACCCCACATAGCCTGGTTCCTCTCTAGGTTTCTTCCTAGGTTTTGGCCTTTCTAGGGAGTTTTTCCTAACCACCGTGCTTCTACACCTGCATTGCTTGCTGTTTGGGGTTTTAGGCTGGGTTTCTGTGCAGCACTTTGAGATATCAGCTGATGTACGAAGGGTTATATAAATACATTTGATTTGATTCGATTTTGAGCTCAGTCACGGACCAGGATGTCTTGCTCCCAGGCAGACTAAATAAATTTTTTGCCTGCTTTGAGGACAATACAGTGCCACTGACACGGCCTGCAACGGAAACATGCGGTCTCTCCTTCACTGCAGCCGAGGTGAGTAAAACATTTAAACGTGTTAAACCTCGCAAGGCTGCAGGCCCAGACGGCATCCCCAGCCGCGCCCTCAGAGCATGCGCAGACCAGCTGGCTGGTGTGTTTACGGACATATTCAATCAATCCATATACCAGTCTGCTGTTCCCACATGCTTCAAGAGGGCCACCATTGTTCCTGTTCCCAAGAAAGCTAAGGTAATTGAGCTAAACGACTACCGCCCAGTAGCACTCACTTCCGTCATCATGAAGTGCTTTGAGAGACTAGTCAAGGACCATATCACCTCCACCCTACCTGACACCCTAGACCCACTCCAATTTGCTTACCGCCCAAATAGGTCCACAGACGACGCAATCTCAACCACACTGCACACTGCCCTAACCCATCTGGACAAGAGGAATACCTATGTGAGAATGCTGTTCATCGACTACAGCTTGGCATTTAACACCATAGTCCCCTCCAAGCTCGTCATCAAGCTCGAGACCCTGGGTCTCGACCCCGTCCTGTGCAACTGGGTACTGGACTTCCTGACGGGCCGCCCCCCAGGTGGTGAGGGTAGGCAACAACATCTCCACCCCGCTGATCCTCAACACTGGGGCCCCACAAGGGTGCGTTCTGAGCCCTCTCCTGTACTCCCTGTTCACCCACGACTGCGCGGCAACGCACGCCTCCAACTCAATCATCAAGTTTGCGGACGACACAACAGTGGTAGGCTTGATTACCAACAACAACGAGACGGCCTACAGGGAGGAGGTGAGGGCCCTCGGAGTGTGGTGTCAGGACAATAACCTCACACTCAACGTCAACAAAACTAAGGAGATGATTGTGGACTTCAGGAAACAGGAGAGGGAACACCCCCCTATCCACATCGATGGAACAGTAGTGGAGAGGGTAGTAAGTTTTAAGTTCCTCGGCATACACATCACAGACAAACTGAATTGGTCCACTCACACAGACAGCATCGCGAAGAAGGCGCAGCAGCGCCTCTTCAACCTCAGGAGGCTGAAGAAATTCGGCTTGTCACCAAAAGCACTCACACACTTCTACAGATGCACAATCGAGAGCATCCTGGCGGGCTGTATCACCGCCTGGTACGGCAACTGCTCCGCCCACAACCATAAGGCTCTCCAGAGGGTAGTGAGGTCTGCACAACGTATCACCGGGGCAAACTACCTGCCCTCCAGGACACCTACACCACCCGATGTTACAGGAAGGCCATAAAGATCATCAAGGACAACACCCACCGAGCCACTGCCTGTTCACCCCGCTATCATCCAGAAGGCGAGGTCAGTACAGGTGCATCAAAGCTGGGACCGAGAGACTGAAAAACAGCTTCTATCTCAAGGCCATCAGACTGTTAAACAGCAACCACTAACATTGAGTGGCTGCTGCCAACACACTGACTCAACTCCAGCCACTTTAATAATGGGAATTGATGGGAAAGGATGTAAAATATATCACTAGCCACTTTAAACAATGCTACCTAATATAATGTTTACATACCCTACATTATTCATCTCATATGTATACGTATATACTGTACTCTATCATCTACTGCATCCTTATGTAATACATGCATCACTAGCCACTTTAAGTATGCCACTTTGTTTACATACTCATCTCATATGTATATACTGTACTCGATAGCATGTACTGTATCTTGCCTATGCTGCTCTGCACCATCACTCATTCATATGTGTACATATTCTTTATCCCCTTACACTGTGTATAAGAAATTTGTTTTGGAATTGTTAGTTAGATTACTTGTTGGTTATTACTGCATTATCGGAACTGGAAGCACAAGCATTTCGCTACACTCGCATTAACATCTGCTAACCATGTGTATGTGACAAATAAAATTTGATTTGATTTTGATTTGATTTACAAGTAGGCTACAAATTCTACTGTGGAGGCGTAGTTGATTTTTCATGCAAGGCTTGAATTCTAAACTGGATAAAAGGGCGTATTAGTGAGGAGGGGATGGTGTGGGTGTCTGACTGGCGTCTGTTGGGGGTGGGTATTGTATGTGAAGGTTAATATGCATGATCTATTGACATGATGGGGGTGGGTGGATACAGTACCTTTTTGGAGTGTGTATTGATGGGGACAAAGTATTAAAATGTTGGCTCATTCTCAATCACTGACTATTGTGTGTCCTACAGACTAATCCTGCTGCTCCTGCTGAGAACCTTGACACCAGCTTTAGTAGTACAGAGCCTGTAAACCCATTGGATGAAAGCGTTCAGCCTGGAATAAGCTGAAAGCTCAACATCATCTGACTTTGAAACAAGCCAGGACAGCCAAAGATATTTATTTAAGCACAATTCCCTGTTTCATCGTCCAGCTCTTCTTGGAAAGAGGAATCATCAGAAGCAGCCATTGTAGCTAAATATTTAGCAATCTCGGATAGAGAGTGCATGGTAACATAGCTTCTGTGAACCTGTAAACTAGTACCGCTGTGACGTATACTTCCTCTCCAGCCTCTAGGTCATCAGGCTGCTGATTATCCCGCACACCTGTCACCATCGTCTTGCGCACCTGCGCCTCATGACACTCACCTGGACTCCATTACCTCCTTGATTATCTTCCCTATATCTGTCACTCCCCTTGGTTCTTTCCTCAGGTGTTATTGACTCTGTTTTCAAGTTGGTGCGTTATTTTTGTTACGTGTTTATTGTTTCATTTATTTATTAAAACACTCACTCCCTGTACTTGCTTCCCCAACTCTGAGCGCACTTGTAACAACCGCCCCCATTTTGAAAAATCTAATCTAATCAAATCAAATTTATTTATATAGCCCTTCGTACATCAGCTGATATCTCAAAGTGCTGTACAGAAACCCAGCCTAAAACCCCAAACAGCAAGCAATGCAGGTGTAGAAGCACGGTGGCTAGGAAAAACTCCCTAGAAAGGCCAAAACCTAGGAAGAAACCTAGAGAGGAACCAGGCTATGTGGGGTGGCCAGTCCTCTTCTGGCTGTGCCGGGTGGAGATTATAACAGAACATGGCCAAGATGTTCAAATGTTCATAAATGACCAGCATGGTCGAATAATAATAAGGCAGAACAGCTGAAAATGGAGCAGCAGCACGACCAGGTGGACTGGGGACAGCAAGGAGTCATCATGTCAGGTAGTCCTGAGGCATGGTGCTAGGGATCAGGTCCTCCGAGAGAGAGAAAGAGAGAAAGAGAGAATTAGAGAGAGCACGCTTAAATTCACACAGGACACTGAATAGGACAGGAGAAGTACTCCAGATATAACAAACTGACCCTAGCCCCCCGACACATAAACTACTGCAGCATAAATACTGGGGGCTGAGACAGGAGGGGTCAGGAGACACTGTGGCCCCATCCGAGGACACCCCCGGACAGGGCCAAACAGGAAGGATATAACCCCACCCACTTTGCCAAAGCGCAGCCCCCACACCACTAGAGTGATATCTTCAACCACCAACCACCAGGGGGGGGGGGGGGGCGCCAACCCAGACAGGACGACCACATCAGGGAATCAACCCACTCAGGTGAGGCAACCCCTCCAGGGACGGTATGAGAGAGCCCCGGTAAGCCAGTGACTCAGCCCCTGTAACAGGGTTAGAGGCAGAGAATCCCAGTGGAAAGAGGGGAACCGGCCAGGCAGAGACAGCAAGGGCGGTTCAATGCTCCAGAGCCTTTCCGTTCACCTTCCCACTCCTGGGCCAGACTACACTTAATCATATGACCCACTGAAGAGATGAGTCTTCAGTAAAGACTTAAAGGTTGAGACCGAGTTTGCGTCTCTGACATGGGTAGGCAGACCGTTCCATAAAAATGGAGTTCTATAGGAGAAAGCCCTGCCTCCAGCTGTTTGCTTAGAAATTCTAGGGACAATTAGGAGGCCTGCGTCTTGTGACCGTAGCGTACGTGTAGGTATGTACGGCAGGACCAAATCAGAGAGATAGGTAGGAGCAAGCCCATGTAATGCTTTGTAGGTTAGCAGTAAAACCTTGAAATCTGCCCTTGCTTTGACAGGAAGCCAGTGTAGGGAGGCTAGCACTGGAGTAATATGATCAAATTTTGTGTTTCTAGTCAGGATTCTAGCAGCTGTATTTAGCACTAACTGAAGTTTATTTAGTGCTTTATCCAGGTAACCGGAACATAGAGCATTGCAGTAGTCTAACCTAGAAGTGACAAAAGCATAAATTAATTTTTCTGCATCATTTTTGGACAGAAAGTTTCTGATTTTTGCAATGTTACGTAGATGGAAAAAGCTGTCCTTGAAATGGTCTTGATATGTTCTTCAAAAGAGAGATCAGGGTCCAGAGTAACGCTGAGGTCCTTCACAGTTTTATTTGAGACGACTGTACAACCATTAAATTAATTGTCAGATTCAACAGAAGATCTCTTTGTTTCTTGGGACCTAGAACAAGCATCTCTGTTTTGTCCGAGTTTAAAAGTAGAAAGTTTGCAGCCAACCACTTCCTTATGTCTGAAACACATGCTTCTAGCGAGGGCAATTTTGGGGCTTCACCATGTTTCATTGAAATGTACAGCTGTGTGTCATCCACATAGCAGTGAAAGTTAACATTATGTTTTCGAATGACATCCCCAACAGGTAAAATATATAGTGAAAACAATAGTGGTCCTAAAACGGAACCTTGAGGAACACCGACATTTACAGTTGATTTGTCAGAGGACAAACCATTCACAGAGACAAACTGATATCTTTCCGACAGATAAGATCTAAACCAGGCCAGAACTTGTCCGTAGACCACTTGGGTTTCCAATCTCTCCAAAAGAATGTGGTGATCGATGGTATCAAAAGCAGCACTAAGGTCTAGGAGCACGAGGACAGATGCAGAGCCTCGGTCTGATGCCATTAAAATGTCATTTACCACCTTCACAAGTGCAGTCTCAGTGCTATGATGGGTCTAAAACCAGACTGAAGCATTTCGTATACATTGTTTGTCTTCAGGAAGGCAGTGAGTTGCTGCGCAACAGCCTTTTCTAAAATTTTTGAGAGGAATGGAAGATTCGATATAGGCCAATTGTTTTTTATATTTTCTGGGTCAAGGTTTGGCTTTTTCAAGAGAGGCTTTATTACTGCCACTTTTAGTGAGTTTATTATGTTCAACATAGGAGGGCCAAGCACAGGAAGCAGCTCTTTTAGTAGTTTAATTGGAATAGAGTCCAGTATGCAGCTTTGAAGGTTTAGAGGCCATGAATATTTTCATCATTGTGTCAAGAGATAAAGTACTAAAACACTTGAGCGTCTCCCTTGATCCTAGGTCCTGCCTTCGAGGGTGGGAACAAGGAAGCAGGGCTCCCGTCACGCTGTAGTATTTACAAAGCAGGGAAAAATTAGTCAACCTAAGTATCCTGCAATGTCCTGGCAGATCGGAAAAAGGACAACCATATCTACTTGCTGCTGGAGTGATTGGGCAATCAGAAAAACACAAAGACCACAATAGTTGGTACAAAACATGACTCCATTCATCTGTAGATCAGACAGCAGGCTCAATCAACCAAAGATGCCATTGGTTGAACTATAGTGCATAATTACATCTGAAACAGATTCTCTTCATTCATAATTATGTAGGGAGACTGTAATTTAATAAAATACAACTATAGTGCATAATTATGTAGGGAGACTGTAATTTAATAAAATACAACTATAGTGCATAAGTAATTTCAAACCGTCATTGGACATTGTAAACCAGTCAGTTGCCATACTTCAATCTCTTGATGGAGGAGGTCAGTGTCCTCAATAATGGAGTGTTTCTGAAATCTCAGAGGTGCAGCATCATTATTTAAATCAGTTCCTCAACCCTGCTGACCCCCTGTACCCCCACCCCTCCACACAAAGTGACAGGCTTGAAGCACCATAAATCACCACACACACACACGCATGCACTGTACATTACCACACACACTCCACAAGGGGAGTTTAATAGCTACTGGATATGCATAGACTTGCTTAACACGAGGCATGAACACACACCCAAGGTGCTGGCATATTTTACCAACAAATCCGTTCCCAGGGCATTACACACAGGACGGACGCAGCCACTAGGGGAGACTGGTTCAAGGCTGTCTCCAACCCTGTTTTGCCTAGCCTGTTAGTATGTGTGTGTGTGTGTCTCTGTGTGTGTGTGTGTGTCTCTGTGTGTGTGTGTGTCTGTGTGTGTGTGTGTGTGTGTGTGTGTGTGTGTGTGTGTGTGTGTGTGTGTGTGTGTGTGTGTCTGTGTGTGTGTGTGTGTGTGTGTGTGTGTGTGTGTGTGTCTGTGTGTGTGTGTGTGTGTGTGTGTGTGTGTGTGTGTGTGTGTGTGTGTGTCTGTGTGTGTGTGTGTGTAAGAGAGAAGCAGATGTGATGAAAAGCAGGAGAACAAGAGAAACACCTCCTTTATATTCATCTGTTTATTAACTATGGTAGGGCTCATGGTGGGAGACTGAAGGTCACAGACTGATGCTCTAACACAGAGGAGGTCCTGTGTAAATAAAGTGGTGTTGTGTAAAGAGGTCATCAACTTCCACTAATAGCTAGATTTACTGTAGTAGATATGACTTTGATATCGATACAGTGTAAAGGTGTGTTGCATTACAAACATGGTAGAAACATACTCAATACAAACATATTAG
>NW_027011692.1:7500-22661 GCF_036934945.1 Oncorhynchus masou masou | reverse complement strand
GTTTGGTTAAGGTTAGGGTCAGGGTTAAGGGTTAGGTTAGGGATAGGGTCAGGGTTAAGGGTTAGGGTCAGGGTTAGGGTCAAGGTTAGGGTCAGGGGTTAAGGGTTTGGTTAAGGTTAGGGTCAGGGTTGAGGGTTAGGTTAAGGTTAGGGTCAGATTGGGTCAGGATTAGGGTCAGGGTTAAGGGTTAGGTTAAGGTTAGGGTCAGGGTCAGGGTCAGGGTTAGGTTAGGAGTTAGGGTCAAGGGTTAGGGGTTAGAGTTAAGGTTAGGGTGGGGTTAAAGGGTTTGGTTAAGGTTAGGGTCAGGGTTAAGGGTTAGGTTAGGGTCAGGGTTAAGGGTTAGGTTGAGGTTGGTTGAGTTAGGGTCAGGGTTAGGGGTTTGGTTAAGGTTAGGTCAGAGGTTGGTTAGGGTCAAGGTTAAAGGTTAGGGTCAGGGTTAGGGGTTTAGTTAAGGTTAGGGTCAGGGTTAGGGGTTTGGTTAAGGTTAGGGTCAGGGTTAAGGGCTTGGTTAGGTTAGGGTCAGGTTAGGTTAGGGTTAGGGTTAGGGTCAGGGTTAAGGGTTAAGGGTTAGGTTAGGTTAGGGTTAAGGTTAGGGTCAGGGTTAAGGGTTAGGTTAGGGTTAGGGTTAGGTTAAGGTTAGGGTCAGGGTTAAGGTTAGGGTCAGGGTTAAGGGTTTGGTTAAGGTTAGGGTCAGGGTTAAGGGTTAGGTTAAGGTTAGGGTCAGGGTTAGGGTCAGGGTTAAGGGTTTGGTTAGGGTCAGGGTTAAGGTTAGGGTCAGGGTTAAGGGTTAGGGTCAGGGTTAAGGGTTTGGTTAAGGTTAGGGTCAGGGTTAGGGGTTTGGTTAAGGTTAGGGTCAGGGTTAAGGGTTTGGTTAAGGGTTAGGGTTAAGGGTTAGGGTCAGGGTTAGGGGTTAGGTTAAGGTTAGGGTCAGGGTTAAGGGTTTGGTTAGGGTCAGGGTTAAGGGTTAGGTTAGGGTCAGGGTTAAGGGTTAAGGGTTAGGTTAATGTTAGGGCAGGTTTTGGCTCGTCAGGAAGTCAATGGGACGCCGGTCAGAAAAGTCCCTTTCGTCTCATCTTGTTGATGTATCCTAGTAAACCAAAATGGCCGCCAAATTAGAGATTGAATTCTTGTAAAAAGGTCATGTCCCTGTGAGTTCTGAACACAGGTTTTCCTCCACCTCTTCCACTGCAGTGTACAGGTTCAGGGGAGCCTTGAATTTCTGTCCCATGGCTGTCAGGCCATCGTTGATACAGGCACGTCTCTCATCATCGGCCCCAACCGTGACATCCTCGCTCTACAACAGCTGATAGGAGCTACCCCCACCTCCATTGGAGAGGTGATATGATAACGTTAAATACTAATCAAATCCATTTTATTTGTCACATACACATGGTTAGCAGATGTTAATGCGGGTGTAGCAAAATGCTTGTGTTTCTAGTTCTGACAATGCAGTAATAACCAATGAGTAATCTAACCTAACAATTCCAAAACTACTACCTTATACACACAAGTGTAAAGGATAAAGAATATGTACATAAAGATATATGAATGAGTGATGGTACAGAACGGCATTAGGCAAGATGCAGTAGATGGTAACAGGTACAGTATATACATGTAAACAAAGTGGCATAGTTTAAAGTGGCTAGTGATACATGTATTACATAAAGAATGCAGTAGATGATATAGAGTACAGTATATACATATGAGATGAGTAATGTAGGGTATGTAAACATTATATTAAGTAGCATTGTTTAAAGTGGCTAGTGATATATTTTCCATCAATTTCCATCAATTCCCATTAATAAAGTGGCTGGAGTTGAGTCCAGTGTGTTGGCAGCAGCCACTCAATGTTAGTGGTGGCTGTTTAACAGTCTGATGGCCTTGAGATAGAAGCTGTTTTTCAGTCTCTCGCTCCTGCTTTGATGCACCTGTACTGACCTCGCTTTCCAGATGATAGCGGGGTGAACAGGCAGTGGCTCAAGTGGTTGTTGTCCTTGATGATCTTCCTGTGAGGCATCGGGGTGGTGTAGGTGTCCTAGAGGGCAGGTAGTTTGCCCACGGTGATGCGTGTGCAGACCTCACTACCCTCTGGAGAGCCTTACGGTTGGCCTGGGGCAAGGAGATTAGGATCCGTGTAAGCAGGTCTGGAGCGGAATACATTGGAGAAGTATTAGGCAGGGATCAGGGGCAGGAAGCAGGACTGAAGACGAGGGACTGGAGGGCAAACCACCGAGTCAGAGCAGACGGGACTGGAGACAGGTACCCGAGTCAGAGCAGACGGGACTGGAGACAGGTACCCGAGTCCAGAGCAGAGCCCGGGACTGGAGACAGGTACCCAGTCAGAGCAGACGGGACTGGAGACAGGTACCAGTCCAGAGCAGACGGGACTGGAGACAGGTACCTGAGTCAGAGCAGACGAGGGACTGGAGACAGGTACCTGAGTCAGAGCAGACGGGACTGGAGACAGGTACCCGAGTCAGAGCAGACGGGACTGGAGACAGGTACCCGAGTCAGAGCAGACGGGACTGGAGACAGGTACCCGAGTCAGAGCAGACGGGACTGGAGACAGGTACCTGAGTCAGAGCAGACGGGACTGGAGACAGGTACCTGAGTCAGAGCAGACGGGGACTGGAGACAGGTACCTGAGTCAGAGCAGACGGGACTGGAGACAGGTACCTGAGTCAGAGCAGACGGGACTGGAGACAGGCCACCCGAGTCAGAGCAGACGGGACTGGAGACAGGTACCTGAGTCAGAGCAGACGGGACTGGAGACAGGTACCTGAGTCAGAGCAGACAGGGACTGGAGACAGGTACCTGAGTCAGAGCAGAGCGGGACTGGAGACAGGTACCTGAGTCAGAGCAGACGGGACTGGAGACAGGTACCTGAGTCAGAGCAGACGGGACTGGAGACAGGTACCTGAGTCAGAGCAGACGGGACTGGAGACAGGTACCTGAGTCAGAGCAGACGGGACTGGAGACAGGTACCTGAGTCAGAGCAGACGGGACTGGAGACAGGTACCTGAGTCAGAGCAGACGGGACTGGAGACAGGTACCTGAGTCAGAGCAGACGGGACTGGAGACAGGTACCTGAGTCAGAGCAGGCGGGACTGGAGACAGGTACCTGAGTCAGAGCAGACGGGACTGGAGACAGGTACCCGGTCAGAGCAGACGGGACTGGAGACAGGTACCCGAGTCAGAACAGACGTGGGACTGGAGACAGGTACCTGAGTCAGAGCAGACGGGACTGGAGACAGGTACCTGAGTCAGAGCAGACGGGACTGGAGACAGGTACCTGAGTCAGAGCAGACGGGACTGGAGACAGGTACCCGAGTCAGAACAGACGTGGGACTGGAGACAGGTACCTGAGTCAGAGCAGACGGGACTGGAGACAGGTACCTGAGTCAGAGAGACGGGACTGGAGACAGGTACCTGAGTCAGAGCAGACGGGACTGGAGACAGGTACCTGAGTCAGAGCAGGCGAGGACTGGAGACAGGTACCTGAGTCAGAGAGACGGGACTGGAGACAGGTACCTGAGTCAGAGCAGACGGGACTGGAGACAGGTACCTGAGTCAGAGCAGACGAGGGACTGGAGACAGGTACCTGAGTCAGAGCAGACGGGACTGGAGACAGGTACCTGAGTCAGAGCAGACGGGACTGGAGACAGAGTACGGGACTGAGTCAGAGCAGACGGGACTGGAGACAGGTACCCGAGTCAGAGCAGACGGGACTGGAGACAGGTACCCGAGTCAGAGCAGACGGGACTGGAGACAGGTACCTGGTCAGAGCAGACGGGACTGGAGACAGGTACCCGAGTCAGAGCAGACGGGACTGGAGACAGGTACCTGAGTCAGAGCAGACGGGACTGGAGACAGGTACCTGAGTCAGAGCAGACGGGACTGGAGACAGGTACCTGAGTCAGAGCAGACGGGACTGGAGACAGGTACCCGAGTCAGAGCAGACGGGACTGGAGACAGGTACCCGAGTCAGAGAGACGGGACTGGAGACAGGTACCTGAGTCAGAGCAGACAGGACTGGAGACAGGTACCTGAGTCAGAGAGACGGGACTGGAGACAGGTACCTGAGTCAGAGCAGACAGGACTGGAGACAGGTACCTGAGTCAGAGCAGACAGGACTGGAGACAGGTACCTGAGTCAGAGCAGACAGGACTGGAGACAGGTACCTGAGTCAGAGAGACGGGACTGGAGACAGGTACCTGAGTCAGAGCAGACAGGACTGGAGACAGGTACTGAGTCAGAGCAGACGGGACTGGAGACAGGTACCTGAGTCAGAGCAGACGGGACTGGAGACAGGTACCTGAGTCAGAGCAGACGGGACTGGAGACAGGTACCTGGAGTCAGAGCAGACGGGACTGGAGACAGGTACCTGAGTCAGAGCAGACGGGACTGTAGTGGAGAGAAAAAGCAGCGTGAGGCTTGGGAAAAACAGGATAAGAAAATCTATACAAGAACAAACAGCTTGAAATGGAGACTGACTGAGTCAGGCAGATCTGGCAGTATGGAAGTGGCAGGTACTGAGTCAGTAGGGTTCTTGATTATGGAACAGGTTGCAGCTGGTGGGAATCTGCGCTGCTTCAGCACACCTGTCTCCACTCAGATCACATACACAGAGAGAGGAGAGAGCACTGGGGGAGTGGTGCCAGGTTTAGGGAGTTCAGGATGAGAAGTAGGTGTGGCAGGAGCAGATGTAACAACTACTATTACTACAGCAAATACAGTTCCTTGAAGTATTATTTATGAACTTTGCAACCTTTTGCCACATTTCAGGCTTCAAACATAAAGATATAAAATTGTATTTTTTTGAAGAATCAACAAGTGGGACACAATCATGAAGTGGAGCGACATTTATTGATATTTCAAACTTTTTTAACAAATCAAAAACTGAAAAATTGGGCGTGCTACTACTACTGCTACTACCTCCACTACTACTACTACTGCTACTACTACTACTACTAATCCTGCTACTACTACTGCTACTACTGCTACTGCTGCTACTACTACTAATCCTGCTTCTATTGCTGTTACTACTTCTACTGCTTCTACTGCTACTACTACTACTGCTGCTACTACTACTACTACTACTACTACTACTACTACTACTGCTGTTACTACTACGACTACTACCACTACTACTGCTGCTACTACTACTAATCCTGCTTCTATTGCTGTTACTACTTCTACTGCTTCTACTGCTACTACTACTACTGCTGCTACTACTACTACTAATCCTGCTACTACTACTGCTACTTCTACTACTGCTGCTACTACTACTAATCCTGCTTCTATTGCTGTTACTACTTCTACTGCTTCTACTGCTACTACTACTACTGCTGCTACTACTACTACTACTACTACTACTACTACTACTACTACTGCTGTTACTACTACGACTACTACTACTACTACTGCTGCTACTACTACTACTGCTACTACTACTACTGCTACTACTACTATTAATCCTGCTACTACTACTACTACTGCTACTACCACCACCACTACTACTACTACTACTGCTACTACTCCTACTACTACTAATCCTGCTACTACTACTGCTACTACTACTACTACTACTAATCCTGCTACTACTGCTGCTACTACTGCTACTGCTGCTACTGCTGCTGCTACTACTACTAATCCTGCTACTACTGCTGCTACTACTACTAATCCTGCTTCTATTGCTGTTACTACTTCTACTGCTTCTACTGCTACTACTACTGCTACTACTACTACTAATCCTGCTACTACTACTACTACTGCTACTACCACCACCACTACTACTACTACTACTACTACTGCTACTACTCCTACTACTACTAATCCTGCTACTACTACTGCTACTACTACTACTACTACTACTGCTACTACTCCTACTACTACTACTACTGCTACTACTACTACTACTGCTGCTGCTACTACTACTACTACTACTACTAATCCTGCTACTACTACTGCTACTACTGCTACTACTGCTGCTACTACTACTAATCCTGCTACTATTGCTGCTACTACTTCTACTGCTTCATCTACTACTACTACTGCTACTACTACTACTACTACTACTACTGCTACTACTACTATTAGTACTACTGGTACTACTACTACTAGTACTACTGGTGATAGGAGCTGCCCCCACCTCCATTGGAGAAGTGTGCCCATGCCATGCCAGTCTCTGTAGAGTTACAGGGGCTGCACGAGGCTCAGTTCCATTTACATTCCAGTTGATTCAGGAAGTACACTGAAATTCCAATTCTCTTCAATGCTTTTCAATGAGGAAAATGTGTTGCAGTACCTGATTGACTGCGCCCGAATCTCCAGCCTGCCCCAGGTGACCATCACGCTCAACGGGGTGGAATACGTGCTCACTGCTGAGTCCTACGTCAAAAGGGTGGGTACTGGTCCAACACACAGTGAATGAACATGACAAGATTTCGGCATACATACTATTACTGTATATACTTTAACTTGTGTGTGATAATCATTTTAGTATAAATTATAGATATACATTTTTTTGTGTCCTACGATAGGCCTGTGTCAAAAAACATGTGGTGGTTATGATTGTTGTCATATTTCTGACACACTCTCTCTCTCCTTTACCCTCCTTCTCTCTCCTCCTCTCTCCCTCCTTCTCTCTCCTCCCTCCTCTCTCCTTCTCTCCCTTCTCTCTCCCTCCTTCTCTCTCCCTCCTTCTCTCTACTTCTCTCCATTCCTCTCCTTCTCCCTCCTTCCTCCTTCTCTCTCCTTCTCACTCACTCCTCTCTTCTTCTCTTTCCTTCTCTCTCCTCTCTACTTCTCTCTCCTTCTTCCTCCTTCTCTATACTTCTCTCTCCTTCTCCCTCCTTCTCTCTCCTCCTCTCTCTCTCTCCTCCCTCCTCCTCTCCCTCCTTCTCTCTCCTTCTCACTCACTCCTCTCTTTCCTTCTCTTTCCTTCTCTCTCCTTCTCTCTCCTCCCTCCTTCTCTCTCCTCCCTCCTCCTCTCCCTCCTCCTCTCTCCTCCTCCTCTCTCCTTCCCTCCCTCCTCCTCTCTCTACTCCCTCCTTCTCTCTCCTCCTCTCCCTCCTCCCTCCTTCTCTCTCCTCCTCTCCCTCCTCCCTCCTTCTCTCTCCTCCTCTCTCCTCCTCTCTCTCCTCCCTCCTCCTCTTGCTCCTCCTCTCCCTCCTTCTCTCTCCTCCTCTCTCCTCCCCCCTCCTCTCTCTCCTCTCCTCCTCTCCCTCCTCCTCTCTCCTCCTCTCCCTCCTCCTCCTCTCCCTCCTCCCTCCCTCTCTTCAGGAGTTGATGGGTGATCATGAGATCTGTTTCAGTGGGTTCCAGGGGGAGGATCTGCACTCCTCAACGGATCCTTTGTGGATCCTAGGGGACGTGTTCCTCTCTGATTACTATAGTATCTATGACCGGGGACAGGACAGGGTGGGCTTCGCTAAGGCCAGACACACACGCTATACAACGTTGGATGCAGAGATGGATAGATAGATGGGACGTGGGAAGGGTAAATGGAGCGATGGAAGTAGGGAGTCATGGATGGATGGATGATGGAAGGAAGGTAGGAAGGAAGGAAGGAAGGATAGTGGATGAAGCGATGCATGGAATCACCATGCTGCACCTCCTGTCATCATCACGGAGACAGAAGTGCTTCATGGGAAGGCTGAAAGGCTGTCTGTCCAGCATTATCAGTGGCTGTCTGGCATCTTTTGAGAATAATTCATGCATTTTCATTCTACTAAAGTTAATAAATAATTGTTTAAATGCAATCAGGTGTTTTTTTGTTGCATCATTTTGTGAGTGAGCACAATGATTAACAGTGAACGATGACTGAATAAATTATATTTTATTATAAAACAAACATTTGATGTTTATTAGGGTGTCAATTATAATAATGCTGGGTACACCCTTAGAGATCCTGTGAAATGACTCATATTAGGGCACAGCAGGCCGATATGTACTGCATGTCAGGGTCGATATGTACTGCATGTCAGGGTCGATATGTACTGCATGTCAGGGTCGATATGTACTGCATGTCAGGGCCGATATGTACTGCATGTCAGGGTCGATATGTACTGCATGTCAGGGTCGATATGTACTGCATGTCAGGGCCGATATGTACTGCATGTCAGGGTCGATATGTACTGCATGTCAGGGTCGATATGTACTGCATGTCAGGGTCGATATGTACTGCATGCCAGGGTCGATGTGTACTGCATGTCAGGGTCGATATGTACTGCATGTCAGGGTCGATATGTACTGCATGTCAGGGTCGATATGTACTGCATGTCAGGGTCGATATGTACTGCATGTCAGGGTCGATATGTACTGCATGTCAGGGCCGATATGTACTGCATGTCAGGGTCGATATGTACTGCATGTCAGGGTCGATATGTACTGCACAGCAGGGTCGATATGTACTGCACAGCAGGGTCGATATGTACTGCACAGCAGGGTCGATATGTACTGTATGTCAGGGTCGATATGTACTGCATGTCAGGGTCGATATGTACTGCATGTCAGGGTCGATATGTACTGCATGTCAGGGTCGATATGTACTGCATGTCAGGGTCGATATGTACTACATGTCAGGGTCGATATGTAGTGCATGTCAGGGTCGATATGTAGTGCATGTCAGGGTCGATATGTACTGCATGTCAGGGTCGATATGTAGTGCATGTCAGGGTTGATATGTACTGCATGTCAGGGTCGATATGTACTGCATGTCAGGGTCGATATGTACTGCATGTCAGGGTCGATATGTAGTGCATGTCAGGGTCGATATGTACTGCATGTCAGGGTCGATATGTACTGCATATCAGGGTCGATATGTACTGCACAGCAGGGTCGATATGTACTGCACAGCAGGGTCGATATGTACTGTATGTCAGGGTCGATATGTACTGCACGTCAGGGTCGATATGTACTGCATGTCAGGGTCGATATGTACTGCATGTCAGGGTCGATATGTACTGCATGTCAGGGTCGATATGTACTGCATGTCAGGGTCGATGTGTACTGCATGTCAGGGTCGATGTGTACTGCATGTCAGGGTCGATGTGTACTGCATGTCAGGGTCGATGTGTACTGCATGTCAGGGTCGATATGTACTGCATGTCAGGGTCGATATGTACTGCATGTCAGGGTCGATATGTACTGCATGTCAGGGTCGATATGTACTGCATGTCAGGGTCGATATGTACTGCATGTCAGGGTCGATATGTAGTGCATGTCAGGGTCGATATGTACTGCATGTCAGGGTCGATATGTACTGCATGTCAGGGTCGATATGTAGTGCATGTCAGGGTCGATATATACTGCATGTCAGGGTCGATATGTACTGCATGTCAGGGTCGATATGTACTGCATGTCAGGGTCGATATGTACTGCATGTCAGGGTCGATATGTACTGCATGTCAGGGTCGATATGTACTGCATGTCAGGGTCGATATGTACTGCATGTCAGGGGTCGATTTGTACTGCATGTCAGGGTCGAGCATGTACTGCATGTCAGGGTCGATATGTACTGCATGTCAGGGTCGATATGTACTGCATGTCAGGGTCGATATGTAGTGCATGTCAGGGTCGATATATACTGCATGTCAGGGTCGATATGTACTGCATGTCAGGGTCGATATGTACTGCATGTCAGGGTCGATATGTACTGCATGTCAGGGTCGATATGTACTGCATGTCAGGGTCGATATGTACTGCATGTCAGGGTCGATATGTACTGCATGTCAGGGTCGATTGTACTGCATGTCAGGGTCGATATGTACTGCATGTCAGGGTCGATATGTACTGCATGTCAGGGTCGATATGTACTGCATGTCAGGGTCGATATGTACTGCATGTCAGGGTCGATATGTACTGCATGTCAGGGTCGATATGTACTGCATGTCAGGGTCGATGTGTACTGCATGTCAGGGTCGATGTGTACTGCATGTCAGGGTCGATGTGTACTGCATGTCAGGGTCGATATGTACTGCATGTCAGGGTCGATATGTACTGCATGTCAGGGTCGATATGTACTGCACAGCAGGGTCGATATGTACTGTATGTCAGAAGAACATTACGACTTCTCCGGTTGTGACTGGTCCTTGTTCTCTTGGCCGTCATTGGTGTCCTTCTTGTCACTCTCATGACCATTGGACTCCAGAATGTCTGTCTCGGGGACTTGCAGTGCTTGGAACTGGGCAGGCTCAGCAGGAAAGTGGAGGGCTGTGGGAGTGTTTCGGCCTCTCCTCCTCCCTAGGCCTTGAGGACTCGGCAGGCTGTGCAGGGAGCTCTTTGACCCCTGTCGGGAGAACTGGAAGGACAGCTGACGTCTCTGTGGCTTACACCAGTCTTTGGGGACGTTCCAGCTCAACTTCTTGGGCCTCGGTTGGGTACAGCTGTTGCCCTGATTCGTGTTCAGGGCCGGAGCCTCCACAATGGGGGACAGATCTACTGGCGTCCCAGGCTTACTTGAGGCCTGCTCATGCCCTGTCTGTTGGGAGAAGGCCTCTATATGATTCAGGGGTTGTGGAGCCCCAGATAACGCCTCACACGTCCCTCCATCACCCCCATAACCACTATCCCCATGATCATCAGAAGAAGCAGGTGGACTTACCACCCACTGAGGCAGGTGTGTGAAGGACGGCGTACGGGGCTCAGTGTCCAGGGAAGAAAGAGTACTGCTAACCTCCCGTAGCGTATCCAGAGGGTGGTTGGGCGAGAGGGGGTTATGGGAGTTAAAGAGGTTGGGTCTGGGGAACAGAGAGTGATCAGGTCCTGGGGGAGCCTGGTCGTCTGATCCAGGGTAGTCATGGGAGTCAGGTCTGAAGGGGTAGAAGGCCTCACTGCTGTGACGTTTGAAGGAGGGCCGAGGAGGGACGAGCTCTGGGGGATCCTGGACGCTGAGAAGCCTACGCACGTGCCCCAGGACTGACTTTTGACGACCATGACGGAAGTTGTGATTGCTGTTGTGGCTGTCCTGTCTGTGAATGTCCATTTTGTCTGCCTCTCCGAACTGAAAAATGCCCGATAGACTGAAAGATAGAGGATATTACAGTGAATACTTTAGTCTAGATAGTATACAGGTTATGGATATTCGTTAATACGTTAGACTAGATAGTATACAGGTTATGGATATTACAGTGAATACGTTAGTCTAGATAGTATACAGCTTATGGATATTAGTGAATACGTTAGACTAGATAGTATACAGCTTATGGATATTAGTGAATACGTTAGACTAGATAGTATACAGCTTATGGATATTAGTAAATTCGTTAGACTAGATAGTATACAGGTTATGGATATTAGTGAATACATTAGACTAGATAGTATACCGCTTATGGATATTAGTGAATATGTTAGACTAGAGAGTATACAGGTTATGGATATTACATTGAATAGTAATGGTTTTGACTAGATAGTATACAGGTTATGGATATTAGTGAATACGTTAGACTAGATAGTATACAGGTTATGGATATTAGTGAATACGTTAGACTAGATAGTATACAGGTTATGGATATTACAGTGAATACATTAGACTAGATAGTATACCGTTTATGGATATTAGTGAATAGGTTAGACTAGATAGTATACAGGTTATGTATATTACAGTGAATACATTAGACTAGATAGTATACAGGTTATGGATATTAGTGAATACGTTTGACTAGACAGTATACAGGTTATGGATATTACAGTGAATACTTTAGACTAGATAGTATACAGCTTGTGGATATTAGTGAATATGTTAGACAAGATAGTATACCGTTTATGGATATTAGTGAATACATTAGACTAGATAGTATACCGTTTATGGATATTAGTGAATACGTTAGACTAGATAGTATACAGCTTGTCGATATTAGAATAGTAATTGTAATTGTGGATATTAGTAATAGTAATAGTGGATTTTAGAATAGTAATTATTGAATAGTAATGGTTTTGACGAGATAGTATACAGTTTATGGATATTACAGTGAATACATTAGACTAAATAGTATACAGTTTATGGATATTATTGAATACGTTAGACTAGATGGTATACAGTTTATGGATATTAGTGAATAGTAATGGTTTTGACTAGATAGTATACATCTGAGTCAGAATTATTTCAAATTGACTTTTCGTAGCAGGTTAGGAGAATTAGGTTAAGGTTAGGATAAAAACAATGTGATTTTGAAGGTATGGCAACGAGACTAGGAAAAGGGTTAGATAAAATGTGTCCATTTGACACATAAGCTGTATCCTCTCTAGCCATGCCCTCTTGTCCATCTTCTCTCAGACAGATATCTAGCTGAGGAGAGATGGGAGTTTTTACACACGTGCCCTTGCATACGTAGGACTTGAGTATACATTTGTGTGTGTGTGCGTGCGTGCATGTGTGCGTGTGTGTGTGCGTGTGTGTGTGCGTGTTTGTACAAGCAGCCGTGTGTGTGTGTGTGTGTGTGTGTGTGTGTGTGTGTGTGTGTGTGTGCGCGGACGCGTGCGTGTTTGTACAAGCAGCCGTGTGTGTGTGTGTGTGTGTGTGTGCGTGCATGTTTATACAAGCAGCCGTGTGTGTGCGTGTGTGCATGCGTGTTTGTACAAGCAGCCGTGGTGTGTGTGTGTGCGCGGACGCGTGCGTGCGTGTGTTGTACAAGCAGTCGTGTGTGTGTGTGTGCGTGTGTGCGTGTCCGTGCATGTCCGTGTGCGTGCGTGTCCGTGCGTGTCCGTGTGTGTGCGTGTTTTGCAAGCAGCCGTGTGTGTATGTGTGTGTGTGCGTGCGTGTCCGTGCGTGTCCGTGTGTCCGTGTGTGTGTGCGTGTCCGTGTGTGTCCGTGTGTGTGCGTGTGTTTGTACAAGCAGCCGTGTGTGTATGTGTGTGTGTGTGCGTGCGTGTCCGTGTGTGTCCGTGCGTGTCCGTGTGTGTGTGTGCGTGCGTGTCCGTGCGTGTCGGTGCGTGTCCGTGTGTGTGTGTCCGTGCGTGCGTGTCCGTGCGTGTCCGTGTGTGTCCGTGCGTGTCCGTGCGTGTCCGTGTGTGTGTGTGCGTGCCGTGTTGTCATGTCCTCACTCCAGCTCTCTGGTGGATCCGAGGAAGGAGGGATGCAGTAATCGGCAGCAGCCAGGGTGTAGGGAGGCAGAGCCTCAGAGTCGTTCAATGAAATGTCTTTAGTCATCGGAGGAGTTCATGTGCATCTCGTCCACCGCGATCAACGACACCTGAGACAACACAGGTATTGACTGAATGATCGATTGGCACAAATGACAGATCAATCAATAACATCGGCTTGGAAAAGACATGAAAACTAGTCTGGGTTTTACTGTAAGGCATTTTGCAACACATGTTTGGTTAATTGATTGATTGATTGATTGATTGGAAGTAACCTGCAGATTTCTGTCGATACCAGTTATCCTCGAAGTCATCATCATCCTCCCCAAATGGATTAATGAGCTGCTCAGCAACCTGAAGAAGAAGGACCTCTCACATCACTGCTCATTATCCCAGACAAATGTCTTGATACGGAAGTGATATCAAACAACAGGCAGTCATGTGACATCAGGGATTTACAACATTGGTTGACAAATTAAATCCCACAAGGCATAGATAATCTTACTGTCAACAGAAGTTGGGTTCCATACTTCCCCTACTGACAAATCCCCATTTGTGTGTGTGTGTGCGTGCCATACCTTGAGCCAGCTGGTGTGTGTCAGTCAGTCAGTCAGTCAGTCATACCTTGAGCCAGCTGGTGTGTGTCAGTCAGTCAGTCAGTCAGTCATACCTTGAGCCAGCCAGAGTAGAAGAAGAACTGTAGCATAGTGAAGATGGGAACGTAAAAGTCCTGGTCATGACCTGGGTAACCCTGAGCTGGGTCCAAGAACTGTCTTCCAATAATACAGGCAAAGATGAAGGTGTAGACGGCCAGGGTTACTACCTGGAGAGGGGAGAGAGGGAGGGGAGGAGAGATGGGGAGGAGAGGAGAGGGGGAGGAGAGAGAGGGAGGAGAGGGGGAGGGGGAGAGGGAGAGAGGGGGAGGAGAGGGGGAGAGATGGGGAGAGAAGGGGGAAGGAGAGAGGAGAGATGGGGAGAGAGACAGGGGAGGGGAGGGAGAGGAGAGAGGGAGGAGGAGGAGAGGAGAGAGAAAGGGGGAGGGGAGGGAGAGAGGGGGAGAGAAAGGGGAGGGAGAGATGGGGAGAGAGATGGGGGAGGGAGAGGAGATAGAGGGGAGAGGGAGAGAAGAGAAATGGGGAGAGAGAGGGAGGAGATGGGGAGAGAGATGGGGAGGGAGAGGAGATAGAGGGGGAGGGAGAGAAGAGAAATGGAGAGAGAAGAGAGAGGGAAGGAGAGTTGGAGAGAGGGGAGGGAGAGGAGAGAGGGGGAGAGAAAGGGGGAGGGAGAGAGGAGAGATGGAGAGAGAGACGGGGGAGGGAGAGAAGAGAAATGGGGAGAGAAAGGGGGTAGAGAAGAGAGAGGGAGAGGGAGAGAGAAATGGGGAGAGAGAGGGGGAGGGAGAGAAGAGAAATGGGGGGAGAGAGGGGGGAGGGAGAGAAGAGAGAGGGAAGGAAGGAGAGTTGGAGAGAGGGGGAGAGAAGAGATGGGGAGAGACACGGGGGAGGGAGAGAAGAGAGAGGGAAGAAAAGTTGGAGAGACAAATAGAGAACATGGTTTCACAGGTTGTCTTTGTAGCTATTTACAAGTACACAATGTCAATAAACACCATGTCAATAAATACCATGTCAATAAACACCATGTCAATAAACACAATGTAAATAAACACCATGTCAATAAACACAATGTTAATGAACACAATGTCAAACACAATGTAAATAAACACAATGTAAATAAACACCATGTCAATAAACACAATGTTAATAAACACAATGTAAATAAACACAATGTCAATGAACAGGATTTGTTTGACATGTGACCATGTGAGTATTTCCATTGTTGGCTGAGACCCTCATGGCCAAGTCATTCCACTGACGTGATTTACTGTCTGAGATTACAGAGCCTCTGAAAAGTGATCCCAGTCACGTCCAGGGTTTCATTTCATTCACAGTGCTGCTGCCTGAACAGCAACAAATCAGTCTACAAACGTCACATGAAACTTTACTTTAATACATTTAGTTGGACGGGGACCTTTAGTCAACATTACCGCAAAAGCTCATTTTCAACTGCAGTCCCTGAGC
>NW_027011692.1:0-2500 GCF_036934945.1 Oncorhynchus masou masou | reverse complement strand
GAGGAGGGAGGAAGAGGGAGGGGGTAGGGAGGTAGAGGAGTGGAAGGAGAAGTAGGGGAGGAGGAGGAAGAGGAGAAGGAGGAGGAGGGGGGTCGGGGAGGATGAGGTGTGGATACAGCAGTACTAGGGGAATACTAGTGGTTAGAGGAAACAAGGCGTTTAGTAGGTCTAATTCAATCACTGAATCCTAATGACTTGGCTGATCCTGGGTAGTCCAAAGAAACTGAAGAAGGAAATGAAAAGATGGTTCTAGAAGATCCCAGTTACAGATCCTTGTTGAACTCTCACATGTCATGCATCCTGTTTACCAATAAAACACTTATGTCTCCCGAGTGGCTCAGTGGTCTAAGGCTGTGCCACTAGAGATCCTGACCAGGCCCAGTGGTCCCAAGGCTGTGCCACTAGAGATCCTGGTGAGAACCAGGCCCAGTGGTCTAAGGCTGTGCCACTAGAGCTCCTGGTTCGAGACCAGGCCCAGTGGTCTAGGCTGTGCCACTAGAGATCCTGGTTCGAGACCAGGCTCCGTGTCTAAGGCGCCACTAGAGATCCTGGTTGGACCAGGCTCAGTGGTCAAGGCTGTGCCACTAGAGATCCTGGTTCGAGACCAGCTCAGTGGTCAAGGCTGTGCCACTAGAGATCCTGGTTCGAGACCAGGCTCAGTGGTTCAAGGCTGTGCCACTAAGAGATCCTGGTTCAGACCAGCCCAGTGGTCTAAGGCTGTGCCACTAAGATCCTGGTTCGAGACCAGGCTCAGTGGTCCTAGGCTGTGCCACTAGAGATCCTGGTTCGAGACCGTGACCGGCTGGTGCACAATTGGCCCAGCGTCGTCCGGGTTAGTGGAGGTTTTGGCCCGCAGGGGATGTTCTTGTCTCACGTGCTCTAGCAACTCCTATGGTGGTCCAGGCACAGTGCACACTGACACATTGGTGCGGCAGGCTTCCGGGTTAATTGAGAATTGTGTCAAGAAGCAGTGCGGCTTGGTTGGGTTGTGTTTCGGAGGACACACGCCTCGACATCGCCTCTCCCAAGTCCGTATGGAGTTGCAGCGATGAGACAAGACTGTAACTACCAATTAGAAATTGGGGAGAAAAAGGGGTAAAAGTATTTTTTTCTTGATCTGAACCTGACCTACTGAAGGTTGAGAGAACACTTGATCTGAACCTGACCTACTGAAGGTTGAGAGAACACTTGATCTGAACCAAACCTGTAAACCAAACCTGGCCGACCTTTGACCCCACCTATGTGTATTCTATTGGGGTCAGGTAAGACCAAGCGCCATCATTGGAGGTACCTGCTTCCACTACTTGGTCCGTGACGTTATGTACAGAATCTATCTGTCAAAATTAGTTTTCTCCTGACCCTCCTGACCCCATCTATTTGCATTCCGTTATCCCCTTGGGGTCGTACCTGCCTCCACCATGATCCATGGTGGGGAATCTCTCTACAGACGGGGTGCTGACGGAGCTGAAGATGAGCAGTGAGGTGGGTTGACGTAGCGCACCGCTTGGGCGCTGGAGGGGCGGCCCTGCCTGCGTCGTGGCGTGAACACAGCTGGAGACAAGGAACATGAGGCGGTCGGGCCCGACGGGAGATTCACAAACTGGTTCCACCAGCCCGGTTGACCCACCAGGTGGACGAACCTGCAGGAGGGAGGAATGGTCATCATCACCAGGGTGACGTAGAACCTACAGGGAGGAGGAGATATCAGCATCATCTACACCAGGGTGATGTAGAAACCTGCAGGAGGAGGAGATATCAGCATCATCTACACCAGGGTGACGAAACCTGCAGGGAGGAGGAGATATCAGCATCATCTACACCAGGGACGAGAAACCTGCAGGGAGGAGGAGATATCAGCATCATCTACACCAGGGTGATGTAGAAACCTGCAGGGAGGAGGAGATATTAGCATCATCTACACCAGGGTGATGTAGAAACCTGCAGGGAGGAGGGATATCAGCATCATCTACACCAGGGTGACGTAGAAACCTGCAGGGAGGAGGGAGATATCAGCATCATCTACACCAGGGTGAGAGGAGACCTGCAGGAGGAGGTGATATCAGCATCATCTACACCAGGGTGACGTAGGAGACCTGCAGGGAGGGAGGAGATATCAGCATCATCTACACCAGGGTGACGTAGAAACCTGCAGGAGGAGAGATATCAGCATCATCTACACCAGGGTGACGTAAGAAACCTGCAGGAGGAGGAGATATCAGCATCATCTACACCAGGGTGACGTAGAACCTGCAGGAAGGAGGAGATATCATCATCAACACCAGGGTGACGTAGAGACCTGCAGGGAGAGATATCAGCATCATCTACACCAGGGTGACGTAGAAACCTGCAGGGAGGAGGAGATATCAGCATCATCTACACCAGGGTGACGTAGGACCTGCAGGGGAGGAGGAGATATCAGCATCATCTACACCAGGGTGACGTAGAAACCTGCAGGGAGGAGATATCAGCATCATCTACACCAGGGCTCTACATCCTCTCC
>NW_027011691.1:0-20000 GCF_036934945.1 Oncorhynchus masou masou | reverse complement strand
TACACCCCATATACACATTCACTATATACATACACCCTGTGTACATATACATACACCCCATATACACATTCACTATATACATACACCCTGTGTACATATACATACACCCCATATACACATTCACTATATACATAGGGAATAGGGTGCCATTTGGGATGTAAACCGAGTCAGTGCCCCATGATACAGTATGTTAACGACAACAGCAGTGAGACAACACAGTACCTATACAGGGGTTGGTCTTGCTGGGGTCGAGGCCTGGGTTTGTGGGTGAGAAGCCTAGGAGACAGGTACAGTTGTGGGCTCCTGGTGTGTTGGTACAGACAGACTGCTGACCACAGATGGTTGAGTTGAAACACTCGTCAATATCTGTGGGGGTTCAATAGTTGAATAGTTCAGTTAGCATCTTAGCATCTTACGACAGGGTGCCAGGCAGCATCCAGGTTGACAACATTATGGTCAGTAGTATGATATAGATAATAATACACTGTAACATAAAATGCTACCATGAGTTCTTCCATCTCTTTTAGGAAGCACTGTAAATTAGCATAAGTTAGATGTAATGATGCAATACACATGACTGTTGTTATCCATTCAATATGTTCATGTTTTACTGGTCCCTATCTATATAAATGGTTTATATTGAAATATTTAAAACGTTTTGTCAGATTTATCACAGAAAGCTAGTGTTAGTGCTGTTCAGAGACCTTGGCAGTCGAAGGGTCCGTCAGGCTTGTATCCGTTGTAACAGGTGCAGGTGTAATTTCCTGGTGTGTTTGTACATTTACCAAAACCACCACAAACCTTCTCAATCTCCACACACTCATTCACATCTGGGGGACATAGATTTAATATGCCAATATTTACAAAGTTCCACAAATCAAAGCACAAAACAAAGTTCAACAATTTTATTTTCAGACAGCAGACAGACAAATTCACACATATATATTCACAAAGTTAAAAACAGCAAAAAATGCAGGTATGTCGTTCATAGCAGCCCTGAAATTCAAACTCTGGTCTCATGTTATTGATATGATTGGTGCAGTAGGTGTATGAGTGGTGAACGTACCTGTGCAGGGGTTGTGGGTTGGGTTGAGTGCCAAGGCTGGGTCTGAGGGTACAAACCCCTCTAGACAGCTACAGTTGTAGACTCCTGGTAAATTAGTACAGTTGGAATGTGGACCGCAGAGATTAGCGGTCTCCTCACACTCATTGATATCTGTTGGGGAGGGTTAGGACAGAGTTAGAGGCTATCTTCTACATCAAGGGTGGAAAAATACTGCCCCGGGCTGCTAGTCAATTCAATGCAGCCCGCAGTGGATTGTTCTCTAAGAAATACTTGTTCTGTCCTTTAAATTAATGTTGAATAACACATCTGCCATTTCAGAATCCTGATGTGGCTCTTGAGCCAAAAAGTGTCGCTACCCCTAGTCCTGTTCTACCCCTAGTCCTGTTCTACCCCTAGTCCTGTTCTACCCCTAGTCCTGTTCTAGACCTAGTCCTGTTCTACCCCTAGTCCTGTTCTACCCCTAGTCCTGTTCTACCCCTAGTCCTGTTCTACCCCTAGTCCTGTTCTACCCCTAGTCCTGTTCTACCCCTATAGTCCTGTTCTACCCCTATAGTCCTGTTCTACCCCTAGTCCTGTTCTACCCCTAGTCCTGTTCTACCCCTATAGTCCTGTTCTACCCCTATAGTCCTGTTCTACCCCTAGTCCTGTTCTACCCCTATAGTCCTGTTCTACCCCTATAGTCCTGTTCTACCCCTAGTCCTGGTCTACCCCTAGTCCTGTTCTACCCCTATAGTCCTGTTCTACCCCTAGTCCTGTTCTACCCCTAGTACTGTTCTACCCCTAGTCCTGTTCTACCCCTATAGTCCTGTTCTACCCCTATAGTCCTGTTCTACCCCTAGTCCTGTTCTACCCCTAGTCCTGTTCTACCCCTATAGTCCTGTTCTACCCCTATAGTCCTGTTCTACCCCTAGTCCTGTTCTACCCCTATAGTCCTGTTCTACCCCTATAGTCCTGTTCTACCCCTAGTCCTGGTCTACCCCTAGTCCTGTTCTACCCCTAGTCCTGTTCTACCCCTATAGTCCTGTTCTACCCCTATAGTCCTGTTCTACCCCTAGTCCTGTTCTACCCCTAGTCCTGTTCTACCCCTATAGTCCTGTTCTACCCCTATAGTCCTGTTCTACCCCTATAGTCCTGTTCTACCCCTAGTCCCGTTCTACCCCTAGTCCCGTTCTACCCCTAGTCCCGTTCTACCCCTAGTCCCGTTCTACCCCTATAGTCCCGTTCTACCCCTAGTCCCGTTCTACCCCTAGTCCTGTTCTACCCCTAGTCCTGTTCTACCCCTAGTCCTGTTCTACCCCTATAGTCCTGTTCTACCCCTATAGTCCTGTTCTACCCCTAGTCCTGTTCTACCCCTAGTCCTGTTCTACCCCTAGTCCTGTTCTACCCCTATAGTCCTGTTCTACCCCTATAGCCCTGTTCTACCCCTAGTCCTGTTCTACCCCTAGTCCTGTTCTACCCCTAGTCCTGTTCTACCCCTAGTCCTGTTCTACCCCTAGTCCTGTTCTACCCCTAGTCCTGTTCTACCCCTATAGTCCTGTTCTACCCCTAGTCCTGTTCTACCCCTAGTCCTGTTCTACCCCTAGTCCTGTTCTGCCCCTAGTCCTGTTCTGCCCCTAGTCCTGTTCTGCCCCTAGTCCTGTTCTACCCCTAGTCCTGTTCTACCCCTAGTCCTGTTCTACCCCTAGTCCTGTTCTACCCCTAGTCCTGTTCTACCCCTAGTCCTGTTCTACCCCTAGTCCTGTTCTACCCCTAGTCCTGTTCTACCCCTAGTCCTGTTCTACCCCTATAGTCCTGTTCTACCCTTAGTCCTGTTCTACCCCTATAGTCCTGTTCTACCCCTAGTCCTGTTCTACCCCTAGTCCTGTTCTACCCCTAGTCCTGTTCTACCCCTATAGTCCTGTTCTACCCCTAGTCCTGTTCTACCCTAGTCCTGTTCTACCCCTAGTCCTGTTCTACCCTATAGTCCTGTTCTACCCCTAGTCCTGTTCTACCCCTATAGTCCTGTTCTACCCCTAGTCCTGTTCTACCCCTAGTCCTGTTCTACCCCTATAGTCCTGTTCTACCCCTATAGTCCTGTTCTACCCCTATAGTCCTGTTCTAGTCCCCCTACCCCTAGTCCTGTTCTACCCCTAGTAGTTCTACCCCTAGTCCTGTTCTACCCCTAGTCCCGTTCTACCCCTAGTCCCGTTCTACCCCTAGTCCTGTTCTACCCCTAGTCCTGTTCTACCCCTAGTCCTGTTCTACCCCTAGTCCTGTTCTACCCCTATAGTCCTGTTCTACCCCTAGTCCTGTTCTACCCCTAGTCCTGTTCTACCCCTAGTCCTGTTCTACCCCTAGTCCTGTTCTACCCCTATAGTCCTGTTCTACCCCTAGTCCTGTTCTACCCCTAGTCCTGTTCTACCCCTAGTCCTGTTCTACCCCTAGTCCTGTTCTACACCTAGTCCTGTTCTACCCCTACTCCTGTTCTACCCCTAGTCCTGTTCTACCCCTAGTCCTGTTCTACCCCTAGTCCTGTTCTACCCCTATAGTCCTGTTCTACCACTAGTCCTGTTCTACCCCTAGTCCTGTTCTACCCCTAGTCCTGTTCTACCCCTATAGTCCTGTTCTACCCCTATAGTCCTGTTCTACCCCTAGTCCTGTTCTACCCCTAGTCCTGTTCTACCCCTAGTCCTGTTCTACCCCTATAGTCCTGTTCTACCCCTATAGTCCTGTTCTACCCCTAGTCCTGTTCTACCCCTAGTCCTGTTCTACCCCTAGTCCTGTTCTACCCCTATAGTCCTGTTCTACCCCTATAGTCCTGTTCTACCCCTAGTCCTGTTCTACCCCTAGTCCTGTTCTACCCCTAGTCCTGTTCTACCCCTGGTCCTGTTCTGCCCCTAGTCCTGTTCTACCCCTAGTCCTGTTCTACCCCTTTTCCTGTTCTACCCCTAGTCCTGTTCTACCCCTAGTCCTGTTCTACCCCTAGTCCTGTTCTACCCCTAGTCCTGTTCTACCCCTAGTCCTGTTCTACCCCTAGTCCTGTTCTACCCCTATAGTCCTGTTCTACCCTTAGTCCTGTTCTACCCCTATAGTCCTGTTCTACCCCTAGTCCTGTTCTACCCCTAGTCCTGTTCTACCCCTAGTCCTGTTCTACCCCTATAGTCCTGTTCTACCCCTAGTCCTGTTCTACCCCTAGTCCTGTTCTACCCCTAGTCCTGTTCTACCCCTATAGTCCTGTTCTACCCCTAGTCCTGTTCTACCCCTATAGTCCTGTTCTACCCCTAGTCCTGTTCTACCCCTAGTCCTGTTCTACCCCTAGTCCTGTTCTACCCCTAGTCCTGTTCTACCCCTATAGTCCTGTTCTACCCCTAGTCCTGTTCTACCCCTATAGTCCTGTTCTACCCCTAGTCCTGTTCTACCCCTAGTCCTGTTCTACCCCTAGTCCTGTTCTACCCCTATAGTCCTGTTCTACCCCTAGTCCTGTTCTACCCCTAGTCCTGTTCTACCCCTAGTCCTGTTCTACCCCTATAGTCCTGTTCTACCTCTAGTCCTGTTCTACCCCTAGTCCTGTTCTACCCCTATAGTCCTGTTCTACCCCTAGTCCTGTTCTACCCCTAGTCCTGTTCTACCCCTATAGTCCTGTTCTACCCCTAGTCCTGTTCTACCCCTAGTCCTGTTATACCCCTAGTCCTGTTCTACCCCTAGTCCTGTTCTACCCCTAGTCCTGTTCTACCCCTATAGTCCTGTTCTACCCCTAGTCCTGTTCTACCCCTAGTCCTGTTCTACCCCTAGTCCTGTTCTACCCCTAGTCCTGTTCTGCCCCTAGTCCTGTTCTGCCCCTAGTCCTGTTCTGCCCCTAGTCCTGTTCAACCCCTAGTCCTGTTCTACCCCTAGTCCTGTTCTACCCCTATAGTCCTGTTCTACCCCCATAGTCCTGTTCTACCCCTATAGTCCTGTTCTACCCCTAGTCCTGTTCTACCCCTATAGTCCTGTTCTACCCCTAGTCCTGTTCTACCCCTAGTCCTGTTCTACCCCTAGTCCTGTTCTGCCCCTAGTCCTGTTCTGCCCCTAGTCCTGTTCTGCCCCTAGTCCTGTTCTACCCCTAGTCCTGTTCTACCCCTAGTCCTGTTCTACCCCTAATCCTGTTCTACCCCTATAGTCCTGTTCTATTCTGTTCTACCCCTATAGTCCTGTTCTACCCCTAGTCCTGTTCTACCCCTAGTCCTGTTCTACCCCTAGTCCTGTTCTACCCCTATAGTCCTGTTCTACCCCTAGTCCTGTTCTACCCCTATAGTCCTGTTCTACCCCTAGTCCTGTTCTACCCCTAGTCCTGTTCTACCCCTAGTCCTGTTCTACCCCTAGTCCTGTTCTACCCCTATAGTCCTGTTCTACCCCTATAGTCCTGTTCTACCCCTAGTCCTGTTCTACCCCTAGTCCTGTTCTACCCCTAGTCCTGTTCTACCCCTATAGTCCTGTTCTACCCCTATAGTCCTGTTCTACCCCTAGTCCTGTTCTACCCCTAGTCCTGTTCTACCCCTAGTCCTGTTCTACCCCTAGTCCTGTTCTACCCCTAGTCCTGTTCGACAGACAGACAGACAGACAGACAGACAGACAGACAGACAGACAGACACAGACAGACTGATCAAACAGGTAGGACTGTCTAAACTGATTTCACTGATAAAACCAGACAGCCAGACAGCCAGACAGCCAGACAGCCAGACAGCCAGACAGCCAGACAGACAGACAGACAGACAGACAGACAGACAGACAGACAGACAGACAGACAAACACAGACAGACTGATCAAACAGGTAGGACTGTCTAAACTGATTTCACTGATAAAACCAGACAGCCAGCCAGACAGACAGCCAGACAGACAGACAGACAGACAGACAGACAGACTGATCAAACAGGTAGGACTGTCTAAACTGATTTCACTGATAAAACCAGACAGCCCATTACAAAGCTACTACGGCACTTCTACCTTGGCAACCGTAGGATTGGTTTGTGGGTAGATGTTTTGGAGGTATCTGGTATCCAGAGACACATTGACAGCCTCCATTCTTGGTTGTACTACACTCTGCAAGGGGGCCGCAGGAGCCTGCTACACAGTTCCTATGGTCTGAACAGAGAGAACAGACACACAGTCTACTTTAACAATCTACTATTTTAGCTTGGAACAATGGGACACAAGAGCAGGTTCACTTCAAGTCAGATATAATGTCTCTGTGACCTTAATAGATTGACTGCTTCGAAAACAAGTAGCTTGCTTTATGATTTACTACTCTTTTAGTATACACCAATCCATCAATTAAACTTCAGATAAAGTACATTTTAACAGCTCAATATACTTAAGAGCTAAATAGACAATAAAATGTGTTTGGGAGGAGCACTGAACAAGTCAAATAAAAAGCAGGGTATTTCTCAACTCGCTACTCACATGTCACATAACCCATGTAGTCGATTGGGTGGTTGTTCATCTGCCTGTACACATAGAATCCTCCAGAAGAGCAGTAGATCACTTGAATAGCTACATTGTAATTACAGCAGGAACCTACGTTCCCACAGGCGTTGCCCGTAGTTGGAGTCTCAGACTCTGACTGAGGATGTGTAAAGGTCAGATGGATGGGATAATATACCCCGCTGTAATAGAGTGGAGCACATTGTGGAACGACGGTGTCCCCTCCGATCCCGACGTAGCGCACCCATATGTGTGTTCGCTGTATGTCGGTATTGATGGGGTAGCCGGGGATAGAGGAAGAGCTGAAGAGATAGTTACGCCGAGGCTCATCCAGAGCCGTGTAGCCATCACAGGAACCTGGGTGGAAGAAGAAGACAATAGAAAATACAGCCCCAATGCCAGGGTTTCGCTATGGGCCCACTGTTCCATCATCAGGAGAAATTGGACACATTGCCCTACGACGAGTTACTTCTGTACTGTTAATCACCCTACCACATATCAGAACTCATAATCAAACTGATCACATAGAATATAAAATAAGGACATGCAGGGGTTATTTAAAGAACTTCCCACAGAGCATAGACATCAATTCAACGTCTATTCCACATTGGTTAAATGTCCTTTCATTGAAATTACGTGGAAACAATGTTGGTTCAACCAGTCTGTGCAAACTTACCATTAGGATAAGAGGAAGTCCCAATGATGAACAAAGAACCTGAAAGGAAGGAGAAGACACAAAGTCAAGGACAGAGAGTATTTTATTTGACCTTTATTTAACTAGGCAAGTCAGTTAAGAACAAATTCTTATTTTCAATGACGGCCTAGGAACAGGTTAACTGCCTGTTCAAGGGCAGAACGACAGATTTGTACCTTTTCAGCTTGGGGATTTGAACTTGCAACCTTCCGGTTACTAGTCCAACGCTCTAACCACTAGGTTACCCTGCCGCCCCATCTAGTAACACTAGATGGTGATCATTTGAGATAAAATACTGAAATATCAGTTCACTCACCCAGGAATAGAGACAGAGAACAGTAGCTCATCCTGACAGATCCCTCTTCCAGGGCTGAATACATTGAATACCTTCACCCAGTCTAACCCATACGTGCATCCAAGAGAAACATCTCAATTTGCACACCATCCAAAACTCTGTTATCAGAAGGTTTGAGACTTATGCAAATGATCTGGTTTAGGTTTGGATACAAACCTCCATCTTAAAAAAACAAAGTGAGGGAGACGATGGTCAGAAGCTATTCTTTCACTGATGGCATGGAGGGGGAAGAGGGGGATGTCATCCATTTTGAGGCCTGCTCTGTGGTAAACGCTGAAGTACCATAACACAGCCTCAGACAATTACAACAGGCAACTCAAATTGGCTTTGGAATTCAGAAGCCTAATAAGGATTTTTGTCAGAGTCCTTAAAGAACAGTGGGTTTGGAGTCAGGCGCAGAGAGCAGAGGGTTCGAATAAATGTATATTTTATTACCGGAGAAAACGGTCACGCCAAAACCACAAGGCGCATCAACTGACCGGCCCATACACAGGACCCAAAATGTCCGTAAAAATACAATATCATCGAACACCCACAAACTAACAGAATAACAATCTTGCACAAACCTAGGCGGGCCTAACAGGCTTAAATAGACAAAAATCAAGAAACACAATAAAGAACATGTGCAACTAATAAGACCAAACTAATTCAAGTTTTACAGAATACTTAATTCAAGTTTTACAGAATACTTAATTCAAGTTTGCAGCAAGATTAAAGAGGCTCATAAAAGATTAGTGCCTATCACAGGTCCTTACGTTATGTTTTAATTCAGGTGAGGAGTTTACACAAATTTCCATTTGTCAAATAAAATCACAGATTCTCAAAGTTTTGGATACTGTGAAAATCCCTTGCTTCCACTTAGACTCCCCTTGTAGGTTTCAGAAGTGTGTGTGCACATCAGGGCAGTGTTCTTTTAAACAAAGAAAGTCTGTAACATTGCTGCTGAGCTTGAAGACAGACAGGGTTAGACCTTGATTTCTATCTCACCTGTTGACCAATGATGGTTCTCAGGGAACACACCTTAGCTCAGTAGGATGATATTGCATCCATTACAGCCTTGTTACCCAACTAATCTTTCAACATGCAGTTAGTGATACCTATATTAAACTACCCAGACAGTTATACAAGTTATCAGAGACATGTGAGAACAATTCAACATTCAGTTATGCTAGCGCTATGATTCTTTCAAAAGGCATAAAAAACATTTCAAGTTTGTTCACAGACTTTGTCTAACACCCAAGAAACATTTTATATTGAAATAGGCCCCAACTTCAAAATGCTCACTATGTCCCCTAAATCAAGTAAGTACATTCCTTCATATGATGTGGGAGTGCCCTGCAGTTAAATGCTCCTAAACCATTATGTTACTTAATGATGATAGCTCATTGAATCTCTCAATCAGTCTGCTGATTGAGCTGCAAAACCCTGCAATTTGGCACCACCTCACTCTGTCCCATTGAACCAGTGGATACAGTTACTATTAGAAGTTCTAACAACATTATTGACCACGAGAACGAATGGAGCTGGTCAAGGAACAATTGAGGCCTGGACAAATATACTTCATTTTTACATTTACATTTAAGTCATTTAGCAGACGCTCTTATCCAGAGCGACTTACAAATTGGTGAATTCACCTTCTGACATCAGTGGAACAGCCACTTTACAATAGTGCATCTAAATCATTTAAGGGGGGTGAGAAGGATTGCTTTATCCTATCCTAGGTATTCCTTGAAGAGGTGGGGTTTCAGGTGTCTCCGGAAGGTGGTGATTGACTCCGCTGTCCTGGCGTCGTGAGGGAGTTTGTTCCACCATTGGGGGCCAGAGCAGCGAACAGTTTTGACTGGGCTGAGCGGGAACTGTACTTCCTCAGTGGTAGGGAGGCGAGCAGGCCAGAGGTGGATGAACGCAGTGCCCTTGTTTGGGTGTAGGGCCTGATCAGAGCCTGGAGGTACTGCGGTGCCGTTCCCCTCACAGCTCCGTAGGCAAGCACCATGGTCTTGTAGCGGATGCGAGCTTCAACTGGAAGCCAGTGGAGAGAGCGGAGGAGCGGGGTGACGTGAGAGAACTTGGGAAGGTTGAACACCAGACGGGCTGCGGCGTTCTGGATGAGTTGTAGGGGTTTAATGGCACAGGCAGGGAGCCCAGCCAACAGCGAGTTGCAGTAATCCAGACGGGAGATGACAAGTGCCTGGATTAGGACCTGCGCCGCTTCCTGTGTGAGGCAGGGGCGTACTCTGCGGATGTTGTAGAGCATGAACCTACAGGAACGGGCCACCGCCTTGATGTTAGTTGATGTTAGTTGAGAACTTCAGTCTGAAAAGAACTCTCTCAGATGTGGGAGGAATGGGACAAGGCAGGGTGGGAAGGGGTGGGAATAATGCCTTCCGGGTGGGTGTAAAGGGGACTGAGGGGGTTGGGGGAATGGGACAAGGCAGGGTGGGAAGGGGTGGGAATAATGCCTTCCGGGTGGTGTAAAGGGGACTGAGGGGGTTGGGGGAATGGGACAAGGCAGGGTGGGAAGGGGTGGGAATAATGCCTTCCGGGTGAGTGTAAAGGGGACTGAGGGGTTGGGGGAATGGGACAAGGCAGGGTGGGAAGGGGTGGGAATAATGCCTTCCGGGTGAGTGTAAAGGGGACTGAGGGGGTTGGGGGAATGGGACAAGGCAGGGTGGGAAGGGGTGGGAATAATGCCTTCCGGGTGAGTGTAAAGGGGACTGAGGGGGTTGGGGGAATGGGACAAGGCAGGGTGGGAAGGGGTGGGAATAATGCCTTCCGGGTGGGTGTAAAGGGGACTGAGGGGGTTGGGGGAATGGGACAAGGCAGGGTGGGAAGGGGTGGGAATAATGCCTTCCGGGTGAGTGTAAAGGGGACTGAGGGGGTTGGGGGAATGGGACAAGGCAGGGTGGGAAGGGGTGGGAATAATGCCTTCCGGGTGAGTGTAAAGGGACTGAGGGGGTTGGGGGAATGGGACAAGGCAGGGTGGGAAGGGGTGGGAATAATGCCTTCCGGGTGAGTGTAAAGGGGACTGAGGGGGTTGGGGGGAATGGGACAAGGCAGGGTGGGAAGGGGTGGGAATAATGCCTTCCGGGTGAGTGTAAAGGGGACTGAGGGGGTTGGGGGGAATGGGACAAGGCAGGGTGGGAAGGGGTGGGAATAATGCCTTCCGGGTGAGTGTAAAGGGGACTGAGGGGGTTGGGGGGAATGGGTTGGGGAAGCCTTTTTTGTTTATTTCCCTTACATACAGAATATTACAAAACTGTTGATGCTGTCCTCTGTCTCTGTTTGCATTTCTCTGATACCTGCAACTCCCTTCTGAAAAAATTACAATCTTATTAAAAAGTTGGTCATAGAAAACAGGGATAAAACCATTCTGATGGAGCGATACTGTGGATGGACTTGACAGAACAAAGACAGAAAGAAGAAGTAGAACCTAGAAATAAGTAAAATAGTGCGTCATTACTCAGTGTTTTGCCTGTGCTGTCAATTTGTCTTGTAAAGCTGGGCATGCTCTGTTGCATCTGATGATCTCTATGTAAATACAGCATACTGACAAGACAAATGGAAAATAAAGAAACCAAGAACAAAAACACGTTTTTCAACTCCCTGTGTTCATGTGAATAAGATTTGAGGAGGTAAATGGCAGCTGTCTTTGTGCAAACCTGGTTTTATTTGTAAATGTATTTTATACCATTATCTGCAGTGCTCTCTCAACATGCTTTCAGGGGTTCAGGGCGGTTCATTTGAGTGATGAGGGAGGCCAAAGCAAAGGTTCTATGTAAAAGCCTGCTTATGTCAATTCTCTGAGTCTTCATTTGTATACTAGTCTATAATGTTTTTTGTTTATTTGCTTCTTGATATTTCTGTAAATAGTATAGTATTCCCTTCCTTATTCTGAATTTCCAATATTTGCAAAAGAAATGTAGTTATATGAGCGTGTCCCAGTCCAGTGGCCTCATTTATCAAAGTTGCATCAAAGATGCATGTCAATTTGTCTTGTAATGGTTTGGGGAAGCACACAAAAAGACTCTAAACCTAAGGTGCATTCAGGTCACTTGAATGTTTGCTATGTTGCGGAACGGCTTGTACTGAACGACACATTTACCCAAAACGTTCTTTCTTAAATGTTATTGAACAGACTTTGAGGTACTTTTGCTCCCGTTTGGTGGGTGTGGCTTGAAACAATGAGTGATCTATTTAAAGGTTAAAAAAACTATTCTGTAATAATGGTAGTTTAATCTAAACATTATAATGTAGGCCTAATGATGAAACAGATGCATTTGCTGTTGGTAAGGAGATCGCAAGGCAGCATGTGGCTTATGTGCTTATTTTACTTGTATTATATAGTCCTAAATCATAATCATATTACAGGACGTCTCTCCTTTACTGACATGACTGACTTATTCCCACTACACAACAAATATTAGCCTACCATTTATCCACCACTCATTTAAGAGCCAAACTTCCTCGAAAATAAATAGCTAGACAGGTAGCCTATTTAAAATATTTGACAGCTAGGCTACAGTAGGCCAATTGCAGTGCAATTGGAACACAACATCATAGCCTATTTAAATGTAGAGCCAATACCAAGGGAGGAGATCGAAACACAATAATCTATTGAGAAACAAAATAGTCAACCTGGACTCAGGGTTTACGTAACATGGTAAATGAAAAATCCGGGCTGCTCAAATCAGAATGATATGTTACGTTTGGCATGGTATGTATTAATTTGTGGATGTCCATCATATGTTACTCATTTCAATTCGTATGATATGTTACATACTACAATTTGTATGATATGTTGCGAATTACAATTCTCAACATATATGATAGCTAGATATGATAGCTAGATGGCTAGGTGGCTAATGCTAATATTAGCTAGGTGGTTAACGTTAGCTAGACTATGGATTAGGGGTTTAGGTTAGTGTTAAGGTTAGGGTTAAGGTTAAGGGTTAGGGGAAGGGTTAGCTAACATGCAAAGTAGTTGCAAAGTAGCTAAAAAGTAGTATGCAGTTGCAAAGTTGCTAATTAACTAAAATGCTAAAGTTGTTTGTGCAAGTTGTTTGTGATGAGATTCAAACACGCACCTTTGGGTTGTTAGACAGTCATGTTAATTCAAACACGCAACCGTTTGGTTGCTAGACAATCGCGTTATACACCCATCCTTCTGTCTTATGTACCCACACCAAACGTAACATATTATATTCATTGAGTATCCCAGATTGTTTACTATGTTATGTCTAGTCTATGAGACCAGGTACAACAATTCGTATTTTCCGTAGAAGTTTGCTGTGGCATTGTTCAAATAGACAATCAAACTCGCAACATGTGCTGCTAGTGTTTGGCACTTGCTATAAGCGGCATGCATTTTTTGTTAGAAAAGGTCACTGCAAAAGATAAAAACATTACACCCACTACTTTAGATAAATGTAATCTAATTTGCCATTGCATTATCTTTTAGAAACTATCATAGCATATTCAACATCTTCAAATCATACAGCCAATTTGTAAGTTGCTCTGGATAAGAGCGTCTGCCAAATGACTTAAATGTAATGTAAATGCAATGAGGGTGTTTTTGTACCATTAAAGGTGAATGGAGTGCGTTTTCCAGGCAGGGTTGTAATACTCCTTCACAAGTGCACAAATATAGTATGGCTGTAATTAATCAATGAAAATGTGTATATATTGCACGATACAGTTTGATAAATAAAAATAATTTGTTGGTAAATAACTGAGTCTTGGCAAATATGTAGCAAGGTAGAATCACAGCAGCCTACTGTAGATGGTCTCTCAACAGTTGTCGACCAGATGTTTTCAATCATTAATCGTCACCAAGGATTTAAAGTAATTGTACAGTGACAATCTCACTTTTAAAAGTCAATTTCTGTTAACTTGTACGCAAATAATGTCGACCCGTTATACTCGTACTTGTGGCCAACGCATTAATTGGAGAAAAAAAAACACTTCAAAAATCACACCTCAAACTTTTATCTCAAACAATGTTTAAAATATGCTTGCTATTTCCTCACATAGATGACATCATCCTAACTGCAATAATTATACTTTTTAGAGGGAATTGTAATGAATTATAGGTCATATTTCATAGATAACTGGAAACAATGGACAGTTGTTTTAATAATAGGATATTCTTTGGTTTCGTGGCACGAGCCTATGGCACCTATCTACTAAGAACTAAGTGCTGTTTGAATTTGTTTTCCGGCCGACCATTATTCTTGACGGAACGGTTGGCGGAAAGCAGCAAGACTTGTCATCTGTTAGTGTTATTTTAGATCCTTAGTACGTCCCTACCGAAATAAAGGAAAATATTTATGGCTAGGTTGGGTAGGGACGTCCAAAGGATACTAGATAGTACTAACCCAAGACAAATATTTAACGGAACGACTGCATGAGTAACGTTAGCTACCAGATATTAAGTGCTAGATACATTCTAATATGAAATGTTATCAATGACTTACGTTTGATTACCTACAAAGCAACATCTTTTTGTTTCGCACATTTTGAAGAGGTAGGTTGACTGGGTCAATATATTTCTTGAGTGTCTTAGCCTACTGGTAACTAGCTACAGACTAACGTACAGTAAGTAGTAACTTAGCTCTATCAGAGGAAGAGGCGAAGCCTTTAATATCCAAAATATATGGTTATATAACTAACGTTAGTACATAAATGACCATAAACAACTGCCTTATGATGAGTAATTTCTGCATATGCTGAGACCGAAGTCAGTTAAGCACGTCCTATAGTGTTCTATCTTGCTATGAACTGAAAAAAATGTCGTTATACTTCAACAGGTGATCACTTACAGGTGACTGCTTGACTAAGAATAGGGGCATACTGCCTCTGTATACAGTCGACCATGGCGTCATTGGTAAGTCTTGGGTGTATGGTTTACTTGTAGGGTCAACATGACAGTATCAGTCTATTGCTCAACACATTTGCTTCATCTGTTGCTTGCTTATCTCATTGTCAGGCTTGCTGGGCATTAATATGGAGATGGTCACCCCTTTACTGCTATAGCAGCCTCCACTGTTCTGGGAAAGCTTTCCACTAGATGTTGGAACATTGCTGAAGGGATTTGCTTCCATTCTGAATTCAGCCACAAAAACATTAGTGAGGTCGGGCATTGATGTTGGGCATTTAGGCCTGGCTCTCAGTCGTCATTCCAAATCATCCAAAAGGTGTTCCTTGGGGTTGAGGTCAGGGCTCTGTGCAGGCCAGTCAAGTTCTTCCACCGATCTCGACAAACTATTTCTGTATGGACCTTGCTTTGTACACGGGGGCATTGTCATGCTGAAACAGGAAAGGGCCTTCCCCAAACTGTTGCCACAAAGTTTGAAGCACAGAAACGTCTAGAATGTCAATGTCTGCTGTTGCGTTAAGATTTCCTTTACCGAAACTAAGGAGCCTGAACATGAAAAACAACCCCGGACCATTATTCCTCCTCCTCCAAACTTTACAGTCTGCACTATGCATTGGGGCAGGTAGTGTTCTCCTGGCATCCGCCAAACTCAGATTCGTCCTTTAGACTGCCAAATGGTGAAACGTGAGTCATCACTCCAGAGAACGCATTTCCACTGCTCTAGAGTCCAATGGAGGCAAGCTTCACATCACTTTAGCCGACGCTTGGCATTGTGATTTTAGGCTTATGTGCGGCTGCTCGGCCATGGAAACCCATTACATGAAGCTCCTGACAAACAATTATTGTACTACGTTGCTTCCAGAGGCAGTTTGGAACTTGGTAGTGAGTGTTGCAACTGAGGACAGACAATTTATACGAGCTTCAGCACTCGGCGGTCCCGTTCTGTGAGCTTGTGTGACCTACCACTGCGCAGCTGATCCGTTGTTGCTCCCAAATGTTTCCACTTCACAATAACAGCAGTTAGAGTTGACCAGGGCAGCTCTAACGGCAGAAATTAAACAAACTGACTAGTTGGAAAGGTGGCATCATTTGAAGGATTTGAAAATCACTGAGCTCTTCACTAAGGGCAGTCTACTGCCAATTTTTGTCTCTTGAGATTGCATGTCTGTGTGCTCAATTTTTATACACCTGCCAGCAACGAGTGTGGCTGAAATAGTCGAATCTACTCATTTGAAGGGGTGTCCACTTACGTTTGTATATGTAGTGTAGAAAACTGTGTGTGTTTTTACAGGGTGGCAGCAGTTCCTCTTCTACAGAGTACATAGTCCGGGTCCCCAAGTAAGTACTATCCAAGGCCTACAGCCATTGGGTTCTCATTTAACATTTGACCACAGCAGTGCATAATTTTAACACGGATTCCCACAGAGTTTTTTTTCGCGTTGCACATTTACCTGAACTATCTGAATTACGACACTTCCTGAGCTAATGGAAACGCGGGAGTGAACACATAAAAAAACATCTCAAACAAAAACCTCAGTTGATAAAACAGCTAACTTTCCCTAAGTGTATCTTCTGTATGTGTAGTGTTCCAAGCAGGACATACAATTTACTTTTTGGTTCAACAGCCACTGTGTCAGGTAGATTTAAAAAATCTACCAGCCACTCAGATCTTTACATTGCAGTATTAATCTAAAATAGATGTATTTTATTCCCTCCTCAATCTACATACAATGGTTTATAATGACAAAGCGAAAACAGGTCTTCAGACATTTTTGCACATTTTATTAAAAAAATATAAATAGATCCCTTATTTACATAAGTATTCAGAGCCTTTGCTATGAGACCCTAAAATGAGCTCCATTGCATCCTGTTTCCATTGATCATCCTTGAGATGTTTTTACAACTTGATTGAAGTCCACCTGTGGTAAATTCAATTGATTTGACATGATTTGGAAAGGCACACACCTGTCTATTTAAGGTCCCATAGTTGACAGTGCATGGTCAGAGCAAAAACCAAGCCATGAGGTCGGAGGAATTGCCGTAGATCTCGAAGACAGGTTTAATACTCGAGGCTGTAATCGCTGCCAATGGTGCTTCAACAAAATACTGAGTAAAGGGTCTGAATACTTAATTACTTTCAGTTCGTAATTGTAATTATTTTATTCTAAAACCCTGTTTTTTCTTTGTCATTATGGAGTGTAGATTGGGGGGGGGAACAACAAAATGTGGGAAAAGTCAAGAGGTCTGAATACTTTCCGAATGTACATGATGTGGTATCTACATGAATCATAATATAGCTTACACCACTAACCTGTGTCTGTGTGTGTGTAGGAACACCAGTAAGAAGTACAGCATCATGGCCTTTAACTCTGGGGACAAAGTAAACTGCTCCTCCTGGACCCAGGTATGCAGGCCAGCCCTCTGGGAAACTCCCTCTCATTACAACTTTCCTCAATAGGCCACTAGAACACCGTCTCTCTCTCTCTCTCCCCCCCGTCTCTCTCTCTCTCCCCCGTCTCTCTCTCTCTCTCTCCCCCCCCCTGCCTCTCTCTCTCTCCTCTCTCTCTCCCTCCCCGTCTCCTCTCCTCCCCTTCTATTATTTATATTACCTTCTGCACTTCTCATCTCCCTACTCCGCTCCCGTTGTCCCATCCGTCTCACGCTCTGTCATCTCTCCTCCCTCCTTTACCCCTACCCCCAGGCTCGTATGGAGCGGGACATGAGTAACAGGAGGATGTATGGTGTGGAGGAGACTGAGGAGGGGGCGGCAGGCAGTGAGTTTGGGAAGAAGCAGAGGGAGGAGGCACGCAGGAAGAAGTTTGGAATTGTCACCAGGGAGTTCAAGGTGGAGGACCAACCCTGGATCCTCAAGGTCAACGGCAAGGCAGGGAAGAGGTGAGGCAGACAAACACACACACAATGGCAAAGCAGGGAGGAGGTAGGCTACACACAGGCCTTCAGCTTACCTTTACTTAGCTCTGGTTCTCTCACAAATACTTACCAAGCCATCCTTTTGTCTTTCTGTCGATCCCATATAGCCTGAACTATCCTTTTATATCAACATGTTTCTCTCTGTTTCAGGTTCAAGGGTACGAAGAAAGGGGGCATAACGGAGAATGCGTCATACTACATCTTTACCCAGTGTCCTGACGGGGCCTTTGAGGCCTTCCCCGTCAACGGTTGGTACAACTTCGTGCCCCAGGCCAAACACCGCACGCTGACCGCCGAGGAGGCAGAGGAGGAGTGGGGCAGGTGAGGAGAGGGTGAAGTGGAGGGGAGGGTAGACAGGTGTGGGGGAGAGAGGCAGGAGAAGGGGAAATACTGAGGGGAAGAATAAAGATGGGGGGTGCAAATTCACCCCTCAGGTAAAAACACTAGGGGGTAGATGTGGGGGAACGTAGTGGGGTACACACATACTCTCCCCCCCCCCCCTCTCAGGAGGAACAAGGTGGTGAACCACTTCAGCATCATGCTCCAGAGGCGCCTGCGGGAGCAGGAGAGAGGGCCGGACGATGACGACGGAGGAGGGCGAGAAGGGGGGGAAGAAGAAAAAGAAGAAGGGAGGAAGAGGAGGGGACCTGCGCATCCATGACCTGGAGGATGACCTGGAGCTGAGCAGTGATGAGAGCGACAGCAGTGGAGGAGAAGGTGAGGAGAGAAGAGAGCTGAGCAGTGATGAGAGCGAGAGCAGTGGAGGAGAAGGTAAGGAGAGAAGAGAAGAGAGCTGAGCAGTGATGAGAGCGACAGCAGTGGAGGAGAAGGTGAGGAGAGAAGAGAGCTGAGCAGTGATGAGAGCGACAGCAGTGGAGGAGAAGGTGAGGAGAGAAGAGAGCTGAGCAGTGATGATAGCGACAGCAGTGGAGGAGAAGGTGAGGAGAGAAGAGAGCTGAGCAGTGATGAGAGCGACAGCAGTGGAGGAGAAGGTGAGGAGAGAAGAGAGCTGAGCAGTGATGAGAGCGACAGCAGTGGAGTAGAAGGTGAGGAGAGAAGAGAGCTGAGCAGTGATGAGAGCGACAGCAGCGGAGGAGAAGGTGAGGAGAGAAGAGAGCTGAGCAGTGATGAGAGCGACAGCAGTGGAGGAGAAGGTGAGGAGAGATGGACGAAGGTGAGGAGAGAGGCGAGCTAAGAAGTGACGGGCAACAGTGGCGTGCGAGAAGGTTTGGGCTTTTTTCCGATTCATCTTTCCTCGATTCGTTGCATCGTCTCGTCTTGACCTTCTCCAATACAGTTGCGAACGAGGTGAGGAGATGGGATGTGAGGAGTCGCAGAAAGATCAACTGAGATGGAGTAGAGGAAAGTGACAAAAGCTTCTGTGGAGAGAAGGATGGATGGATGGATGGATGGATGGAGGAGAGAAGGATGGAAGGAGGGGGGAGAGAAGGGAGGAGAGAGGGATGAAAGGAGGATGAAAGGGAGGTTGGAGGGAGGGAGAGCCCAGTAATGATGAGAATGAAGGCAGAGTAGAAAGAGGCATGGGAGTCATTCAACCTCAAAAGGCACAAGAAACGTTTTGGACACCCACCAATCAGATTGATCTGAAATGGTATCTGCAGTTAGAAACAGATCAGATTCGCATTTCTTGAAAGTAATTTTTCTGAAAGACAATTAGAACTCAAATTGAAAGCTAGTTGATTGCACCCAAATTGGCCATTTCAATTGATAGGATTTATATAATATTCAATAAATATAGTTCCCAACATCCGATATGGACCAAACTTCTTCTTAACAACGATTAAGACGTGAGGAATCCAAACAAATGGTGAAAATCACCACAGACCCCTTAGTTGTCTGGACTTCACAGAGATACACACACACACACACACAAGAAATGAACACAGATGCAATGTATTTTTTTTTTTAAACAAATGTTTTACATTGTAATTTGGGTAAACAACATGTAGGATACAGCAAAGTGTTTCTGATATATTGCGATATGATATCGATATTTAACAGGAAAATATGCAATCGATATCAACGTGGATTATCCATGTCGGTGCTCATCACTAGTATACAGTGTGTATAAACCATGTGTCTGTTAGCTGAAGACGCATCTCAATGTCGAACAAATAAGTACATTTTACATGTTCAACTGTTGAATTGTTAGATGGTGCATCTCTTTACGTTCCCTCTCCTTTCTCTCCCCCTCTTCCTCTCAGATGGAGACAGCAAGCCCAAGAAGAAAGAGGGGGATGTGAAGGGGAAGGGGAAGAAGAAGAAGAAGAAGAAGAGGGGCAGTGACAGCGAGGCTAATGAGGACAGTGACGATGGAGACTTTGAGGGCCTGGAAGTCGACTACATGTCAGATGAGAGCAGGTGACACACACACACACACAGACTCAAAGATAAACATACAGATACACACACAGACACACACACACACACACATACAGACTCAAAGATAAACATACAGATACACAGACTCACAGATACACATACACTCACAGATACACACACACATACAGTGCATTCGGAAAGTATTCCGACCCGTTTACTTTTCCCACATTTTGTTATGTTACAGCCTCATTCTAAAATGGATTAAATAAATGTAAAAATCCTCAACAGTCTACAGACA
>NW_027011690.1:0-22675 GCF_036934945.1 Oncorhynchus masou masou | reverse complement strand
CTGTTCCTCTGGCGATGTAGAGGTGAATCCAGGCCCTGCAGTGCCTAGCTCCACTCCTATTCCCCAGGCGCTCTCTTTTTGATGACTTCTGTAACCGTAATAGCCTTGGTTTCATGCATGTTAACATTAGAAGCCTATATATATATATATATATATATATCGGGTCTCTCCTGTCCATATCATTATATCTAAAACACAAAACTGATCCTAAATCCCACTCCTACCCTGAGATACTTGATACATATGACCCCTGATCTCCCTCTCATCTCAAAGAACATCCAGAAGGAAACCATTAACCACTTTGATCTGCTGCTCCCATCAACTCTGGATTAATCAAAGATAATTAAGAGGAATGAATCCCTGACTCTGGGCCAGAACAGGTACGTCATCCTGATGGCAGATGGACGGCAGACAGATTATTCTGTTAATTCCCAGTAGGGGGCAGAAGGCTTGATAGTACGTAATCAGGGTGCCCTGGGGTGACTCTGATCAGTCCTAGAGATAGGGTGCATACATAGAGATAGATAGAGGACTCATCTTTGTATCTATGCCATTATAGCATCTGTGATAGCCTCAATGGCTATGCCCAAGCTATCTCCATTTTAAAGTAGTACATTTTCTTCATCACGATTGGATGATCCCTCCTGATGAAACGGTCACCAGGAGGGATCAGCAAATGAAATTGGAATCCCCCAATGAGAGGGGGTAGCAGGGTAGCCTACTGGTTAGAGCGTTGGACTAGCAACCGGAAGGTTGCTATTTCAAACAACCAAGCTGACAAGGTACAAATCTGTCATTCTGCCCTTGAACAGGCAGTTAACCCACTGTTCCCGTCATTGAAAATAAGAATTTGTTCTTAACTGACTTGCCTGGTTAAATAAAGGTAAAATTAAAATAAAAAATAAATAAAAATGCTAGGACAGCCTTTTGGCCACTGGAGGCCTCTATCAATCTCTATGGGTGAGTCCAAAATTGCAGCCGTTTCTCTGTGGAGTGTACTACATTTGGCCGGAACCTCATAAGGTTCATTAATCAGACTGGCCGGAACCACATAAGGTTCATTAATCAGACTGGCCGGAACCACATAAGGTTCATTAATCAGACTGGCGAACCACAAGGTTCATTAATCAGACTGGCCGAACCACATAAGGTTCATTAATCAGACTGGCGAACCTCATAAGGTTCATTAATCAGACTGGCCGGAACCACATAAGGTTCATTAATCAGACTGGCCGAACCACATAAGGTTCATTAATCAGACTGGCCGAACCACATAAGGTTCATTAATCAGACTGGCCGGAACCACATAAGGTTCATTAATCAGACTGGCCGGAACCACATAAGGTTCATTAATCAGACTGGCGGAAACACATAAGGTTCATTAATCAGACTGGCCGGAACCACATAAGGTTCATTAATCAGACTGGCCGGAACCACATAAGGTTCATTAATCAGACTGGCCGGAACCACATAAGGTTCATTAATCAGACTGGCCGGAACCACATAAGGTTCATTAATCAGACTGGCCGGAACCACATAAGGTTCATTAATCAGACTGGCAGGAAGCACACAAGGTTCATTAATCAGACTGGCCGGAAACACATAAGGTTCATTAATCAGACTGGCCGAACCTCATAAGGTTCATTAATCAGACTGGCCGAACCACATAAGGTTCATTAATCAGACTGGCCGGAACCACATAAGGTTCATTAATCAGACTGGCCGGAACCACATAAGGTTCATTAATCAGACTGGCCGGATCCACATAAGGTTCATTAATCAGACTGGCCAAAAGCAATCCACTGTTGTAGTCCTATAGAAACCCTAACATTGCAGAAGGGGATGGAGGGGTCCGTTGATGGCTTCCATGTTCTTTAGTCAGTAATGGACATGTTGATCTTTAGTCAGTAACTAACATGTTGTTATTTAGTCAGTAACTAACACGTTGTTCTTTAGTCAGTAACTAACATGTTGTTCTTTAGTCAGTAGCTAACATGATGTTCTTTAATTCTTTAGTCAGTAACTAACATGTTGTTCTTTAGTCAGTAACTAACATGTTGTTCTTTAGTCAGTAACTAACATGTTGTTCTTTAGTCAGTAACTAACACGTTGTTATTTAGTCAGTAACTAACACGTTGTTCTTTAGTCAGTAACTAACATGTTGTTCTTTAGTCAGTAGCTAACATGATGTTCTTTAATTCTTTAGTCAGTAACTAACATGTTGTTCTTTAGTCAGTAACTAACATGTTGTTCTTTAGTCAGTAACCAACATGTTGTTCTTTAGTCAGAAACTAAAATGTTGTTCTTTAGTCAGTAACCAACATGTTGTTCTTTAGTCAAAAACTAACATGTTGTTATTTAGTCAGTAACTAACATGTTGTTCTTTAGTCAGTAACTAACATGTTGTTCTTTAGTCAGTAACTAGCATGTTGTTCTTTAGTCAGTAACTAACATGTTGTTCTTTTAGTCAGTAACTAACATGTTGTTCTTTAGTCAGTAACTAGCATGTTGTTCTTTAGTCAGTAACTAACATGTTGTTCTTTAGTCAGTAACTAACATGTTGTTCTTTAGTCAGTAACTAACATGTTGTTCTTTAGTCAGTAACCAACATGTTGTTCTTTAGTCAGTAACCAACATGTTGTTCTTTAGTCAGTAACTAACATGTTGTTCTTTAGTCAGTAACTAACATGTTGTTCTTTAGTCAGTAACTAACATGTTGTTCTTTAGTCAGTAACCAACATGTTGTTCTTTAGTCAGTAACCAACATGTTGTTCTTTAGTCAGAAACTAAAATGTTGTTCTTTAGTCAGTAACCAACATGTTGTTCTTTAGTCAAAAACTAACATGTTGTTATTTAGTCAGTAACTAACATGTTGTTCTTTAGTCAGTAACTAACATGTTGTTCTTTAGTCAGTAACTAGCATGTTGTTCTTTAGTCAGTAACTAACATGTTGTTCTTTAGTCAGTAACTAACATGTTGTTCTTTAGTCAGTAACTAGCATGTTGTTCTTTAGTCAGTAACTAACATGTTGTTCTTTAGTCAGTAACTAACATGTTGTTCTTTAGTCAGTAACTAACATGTTGTTCTTTAGTTAGTAACTAACATGTTGTTCTTTAGTCAGTAACCAACATGTTGTTCTTTAGTCAGTAACCAACATGTTGTTCTTTAGTCAGTAACTAACATGTTGTTCTTTAGTCAGTAACCAACATGTTGTTCTTTAGTCAGTAACCAACATGTTGTTCTTTAGTCAGTAACTAACATGTTGTTCTTTAGTCAGTAACTAACACGTTGTTATTTAGTCAGTAACTAACACGTTGTTCTTTAGTCAGTAACTAACATGTTGTTCTTTAGTCAGTAGCTAACATGATGTTCTTTAATTCTTTAGTCAGTAACTAACATGTTGTTCTTTAGTCAGTAACTAACATGTTGTTCTTTAGTCAGTAACCAACATGTTGTTCTTTAGTCAGAAACTAAAATGTTGTTCTTTAGTCAGTAACCAACATGTTGTTCTTTAGTCAGTAACTAACATGTTGTTCTTTAGTCAGTAACTAACATGTTGTTCTTTAGTCAGTAACTAACATGTTGTTCTTTAGTCAGTAACCAACATGTTGTTCTTTAGTCAGTAACCAACATGTTGTTCTTTAGTCAGTAACTAACATGTTGTTCTTTAGTCAGTAACTAACATGTTGTTCTTTAGTCAGTAACTATGTAAATAACATTGAAACAGATACCCATATTCGCAAAGAGTCACAGAATATGATTTACAGATCCAGGATCAGGTCCTCCCTTTCCATGACGACCTACCCTGCTGCCATCTGGTGAGTACAGTACAGGGAACTACATGATGACCTACCCTGCTGCCATCTGGTGAGTACAGTACAGGGAACTACATGATGACCTACCCTGCTGCCATCTGGTGTGTACAGTACAGGGAACTACATGATGACCTACCCTGCTGCCATCTGGTGAGTACAGTACAGGGAACTACATGATGACCTACCCTGCTGCCATCTGGTGAGTACAGTACAGGGAACTACATGATGACCTACCCTGCTGCCATCTGGTGTGTACAGTACAGGGAACTACATGATGACCTACCCTGCTGCCATCTGGTGTGTACAGTACAGGGAACTACATGATGACTTACCCTGCTGCCATCTGGTGAGTACAGTACAGGGAACTACATGATGACCTACCCTGCTGCCATCTGGTGAGTACAGTACAGGGAACTACATGATGACCTACCCTGCTGCCATCTGGTGAGTACAGTACAGTGAACTACATGATGACCTACCCTGCTGCCATCTGGTGAGTACAGTACAGGGAACTACATGATGACCTACCCTGCTGCCATCTGGTGAGTACAGTACAGGGAACTACATGATGACCTACCCTGCTGCCATCTGGTGTGTACAGTACAGGGAACTACATGATGACCTACCCTGCTGCCGTCTGGTGAGTACAGTACAGGGAACTACATGATGACCTACCCTGCTGCCATCTGGTGTGTACAGCTTCAGTACAGGGAACTGCATGATGACTGACAGGTAGTCCAGTAGAGCATCATAGGTTGGAGCCGTTCTTCTCTGCAGAACTACAGTCCTCCTCACACTGGGGTCTCTATTCTTAAATACTATCAGCCTTTTAGGGGTCCTGATCCTGCTGTCTGCCGGCCGGTTGATTTCCCCGGGGACACCACGACTCCCTCGCTGCGCCCTCCGACCCCCGCTGACGGGCCGGGTGGTGGTGTTCCAGGGTGGCTGGCGGCGGTTAGCCACGTCCAGGTTGAGGGGCTTCACCTTCCGCTGGTCCGAGCAGACATAGGAGCCCCCATTCTGCAGCTCTTCCAGACCCCGGACAGGGTGGGAGCCACGGGGGGTGGTGATGGTGCGGACCCCGAACGGCAGGGGGACCTTGGACATGGAGACATGGGAATGTGTTATATGTGTTGACTACATGGGGGGACTGTATGTACAAGACACAGGAAGGGGAGGGGTTGGAGTTCCAAATCATGTCAGATGCAATGTCATTTTCTGTAAACAACAGATGATACATTATATCTAATATAAATCAAAACAATCAATCAATCTATAATCAATAATCTAATCACCTTCTTAGACAGGGCATCCAGGAGGGCATCGAAGGTCTTGAAGGTCCTGGCATTGATGACCATCCGGTGGCCTCCGAACTGGGGGTCTCCACTCTTATAGAAGCAGACACGTCTGGAGGCCTGGGGGTCTGAGTGGGGCTGAGGGGGGCGGGAGGCTACACTGCCTGAGGGTACCACCTCCCCACCCTGACCGCCACCCTGCTGAAGGACCTGGGCCTCTTGCTCATGCAGAGGAGTGGAACTCATAATGGAGCACGGCAGCTGATGAAAAGAGACAGGGAGAGAGACATAGGGAGAGAGAGACAGGGGAGAGAGATATAGGGAGAGATATAGGGAGAGATCGACAGGGGGAGAGAGAGACAGAAGAGAGAGATATAGGGAGAGATCGACAGGGGCGAGAGATATAGGGAGAGAGAGACAGGGGAGAGAGAGACAGGGAGAGAGACACAAGGGAGAGAGAGACGGGAGAGAGAGAGGAGAGAGAGACAGGGAGAGAGACACAAGGGAGAGAGAGACAGGGGAGAGAGAGAGATGGAAAGAGATATAGGGAGAGAGACACAAGGGAGAGAGAGACAGGGGGAGAGAGAGAGAGAGGAGAGAGATATAGAGTAAGAGACAGAAAGAGTGAGCGAGAAAGAGAGAGAAGGACGGGGAGAGAGATATAAGGCAAGAGAGACAGGGAGAGAGATATAAGGAGAGAGAGACATCAGAGAGAGAGGGGAGATAGAAAGAGAGTAAGAGAGAGAAGGAGAGTGAAACAGGCGAGAGAAATAAAGAAAGAAAGAAAGAAAGAAAGAAAGAAAGAAAGAAAGAAAGAAAGAAAGAAAGAAAGAAAGAAAGAAAGAAAGAAAGAAAGAGAGCAAAAGAGAGATAGAGAGAGAAAGAGAGACGGGAAAGAGAGAGAGAGACAGAGAAAAGAGAGAGAGAAATAGAGAGAGAGAAATAGAGAGAGAGAGGGAGAGACTATGAACTATGATGTGAGTGTGTGTGTGCATGTGAACATATGATTGTGGAGGGAAAATGAAGAGTAAAGAATTCCTGTAATTCAAAGAATCAATCCAGTTGCCAATTGTACACTAGAATAAGTGTGGTGTGACTGACTGGAGTGAAAGTACATATAAACTGTTGTTTCAAAACATCAACAGTCTGCCAGGCTGGAGAGAGAGCATTATGCTGCAACAAAAAAACACAACAACCAGACTCTTCTAATCAGTAGCCAATGCTGCTAATAAACCAGAACAAACCATGGTCTTCCCATAAGTAGCCTGTGCTGCTAATCAACCAGAACAACCAGCCTCTTCTCATCGGTACCCTGTGATGCTAATCAACCAGAACAACCAGCCTCTTCTCATCGGTACCCTGTGATGCTAATCAACCAGAACAACCAGCCTCTTCTCATCGGTACCCTGTGATGCTAATCAACCAGAACAACCAGCCTCTTCTCATCGGTACCCTGTGATGCTAATCAACCAGAACAACCAGCCTCTTCTCATCGGTACCCTGTGATGCTAATCAACCAGAACAACCAGCCTCTTCTCATCGGTACCCTGTGCTGCTAATTAACCAAATCAAATCAAATGTATTTATATAGCCATTCATACAGCAGCTGATATCTCAAAGTGCTGTACAGAAACCCAGCCTAAAACCCCAAACAGCAAGCAATGCAGGTGTAGAAGCACGGTGGTTAGGAAAGACTCCCTAGAAAGGCCAAACCTAGGAAGAAACCTAGAGAGGAACCAGGCTATGAGGGTGGCCAGTCCTCTACTGCCTGTGCCGGGTGGAGATTATAACAGAACATGGCCAAGATGTTCAAATGTTCATAAATGACAAGAATGGTCAATTAATAATAATCACAGTAGTTGTCGAGGGTGCAGCAAGTCAGCACCTCAGGAGTAAATGTCAGTTGGCTTTTCATAGCCGATCATTAAGAGTATCTCCACCACTCCTGCTGTCTCTAGAGAGTTGAAAACAGCAGGTCTGGGACAGGTAGCACGTCCGGTGAACAGGTCAGGATTCCATAGCCTTAGGTAGAACAGTTGAACCTGGAGCAGCAGCACGGCCAGGTGAACTGGGGACAGAAATGAGTCCTCATGCCAGGTAGTTCTGAGGCATGGTCCTAGGGCTCAGGTTCTCCGAGAGAGAGAAAGAAAGAGAGAAAGAGAGAATTAGAGAGAGCATACTTAAATTCACACAGGACACCAGATAAGACAGGAGAAGTACTCCAGATATAACAAACTGACCCTAGCACCCTGACACATAAACTACTGCAGCATAAATACTGGAGGCTGAGACAGGAGGGGTCAAGAGACACTGTGGCCCCATCCGATGATACCCCCGGACATGGCCAAACAGGAAGGATATAGCCCAACCCACTTTGCCAAAGCACAGCCCCAACACCACGAGAGGGATATCTTCAACACCAACTTACCATCCTGAGACAAGGCCGAGTATAGCCCACAAAGATCTCTGCCACGGCACAACCCAGTGGGGGGGACGACAACCCAGACAGGAAGATCACATCAGTGACTCAACCCACTCAAGTGACGCACCCCTCCTAGGGACGGCATGAAAGAGCCCCAGTAAGCCAGTCTCAGCCTGAACAAACCAGAATCATTTCATATCAAGCCTGTGCTGCTAATAAACCAGAACAAACCAGTGTCTTCTCATCAGAAGCCTGTGCTGCTAATAAACCAGAACAAACCAGTGTCTTCTCATCAGTAGCCTGTGCTGCTTATAAACCAGAACAAACCAGTGTCTTCTCATCAGAAGCCTGTGCTGCTAATAAACCAGAACAAACCAGTGTCTTCTCATCAGTAGCCTGTGCTGCTAATAAACCAGAACAAACCAGTGTCTTCTCATCAGAAGCCTGTGCTGCTAATAAACCAGAACAAACCAGTGTCTTCTCATCAGTTACCTGTGCTGGTAATTAACCAGACCAAACCAGTCTTCTCATCAGTTACCTGTGCTGGTAATTAACCAGACCAAACCAGTCTTCTCATCAGTAACCTGTGCTGGTAATTAACCAGACCAAACCAGTCTTCTCATCAGTAACCTGTGCTGGTAATTAACCAGACCAAACCAGTCTTCTCATCAGTAACCTGTGCTGGTAATTAACCAGACCAAACCAGTCTTCTCATCAGTAACCTGTGCTGGTAATTAACCAGACCAAACCAGTCTTCTCATCAGTTACCTGTGCTGGTAATTAACCAGACCAAACCAGTCTTCTCATCAGTAACCTGTGCTGGTAATTAACCAGACCAAACCAGTCTTCTCATCAGTAACCTGTGCTGGTAATTAACCAGACCAAACCAGTCTTCTCATCAGTAACCTGTGCTGGTAATTAACTAGACCAAACCAGTCTTCTCATCAGTAACCTGTGCTGGTAATTAACCAGACCAAACCAGTCTTCTCATCAGTAACCTGTGCTGGTAATTAACCAGACCAAACCAGTCTTCTCATCAGTAACCTGTGCTGGTAATTAACCAGACCAAACCAGTCTTCTCATCAGTAACCTGTGCTGGTAATTAACCAGACCAAACCAGTCTTCTCATCAGTAACCTGTGCTGGTAATTAACCAGACCAAACCAGTCTTCTCATCAGTAACCTGTGCTGGTAATTAACCAGACCAAACCAGTCTTCTCATCAGTAACCTGTGCTGGTAATTAACCAGACCAAACCAGTCTTCTCATCAGTAACCTGTGCTGGTAATTAACCAGACCAAACCAGTCTTCTCATCAGTAACCTGTGCTGGTAATTAACCAGACCAAACCAGTCATCTCATCAGTAGCCTGTGCTGCTGCTATGGTACTTCCAGCATCAGAAATGATTTACAAAAATCAGAGTTTATATCAGTTGGCTAGTGAATAAATAGGATTTATTGACACTATACACTGCTTATGTAGCAGTTATTTCATTAGTCGTTACATTATTAGCAACAGGAAATGCCCATGATAGACAAAACATAATTGCATTAGAACGTATGTGATGAACTTGCCTCTGAGTAGGTTAGTTGGCCTGTAGTCTAGGCTAGGCTAGGCTAAAAAAAGACTACATGGTTCTGGAAACATAACAGAACATTTACATATAACAGACGCTCTGGAGGAGCAATTAGGTAAACTGTTCAATCAAACACGGTTCATTTGCTTCCGGCACCGACAGAGACGGCCGCTTTGCGTCTAGGAAACTATGCAGTATTTTGTTTTTTTATGTATTATTTCTTATCCCAGGAAATCTTAAGTATAGGACAGGACATCCTAAGTCTTATTACATACAGCCGGGAAGAACTATTGGATATAAGAGCAACTTCAACTCACAAACATTACGACCAAGAACACGACTTTCCCAAAGCGGATTCTCTGTTTTGTCCACCACCCAGGACAATGGATCGGATCCCAACCGGCAACCTAAAACAACGGCGCCGCAGAAGGGGCAGATGGAGCGGTCTTCTGGTCAGGCTCCGTAGACGGGCACATCCCGAGTATACTACTCGCCAATGTCTAGTCTCATGACAAAAAGGTAGATGAAATCCGAGCAAGGATTGCATTCCAGAGAGACATCAGAGATTGTAATGTTCTTTGTTTCACGGAAACATGGCTCACTCGGGATACGTCATCAGAGTCGGCACAGCCACCTGGTTTCTTCACCCATCGCGCCGACAGAAACAAACATCTCTCTGGTAAGAAGAAGGGCGGGGGTGTATGCCTTATGATTAATGAGACGTGGTGTGATCATAACAACATACAGGAACACAAGTCCTTCTGTTCACCTGACCTAGAATTCCTTCAATCAAATGCCGACCGCATTATCTACCAAGAGAATTCTCTTCAATCATAATCACAGTCGTGTATATCTGTCACGCCCTGGTCTTAGTATTTTGTGTTTTCTTTATCTATTTAGTCAGGCCAGGGTGTGACATGGGTTTTTGTACGTGGTGTGTTTTGTCTTGGGGTTTTTTCACAGGTATTGGGATTGTAGCTTAGTGGGGTGTTCTAGGTTAGTCTATGGCTGTCTGAAGTGGTTCTCAATCAGAGGCAGGTGTTTATCGTTGTCTCTGATTGGGAACCATATTTAGGCAGCCATATTCTTTGAGTGTTTGGTGGGTGATTGTCCTTATGTCCTTGTTTCTGTCGTGTGTTAGTTTGCACAAGTATAGGCTGTTTCGGTTTTCGTGTTACGTTTGTTGTTTTCGTATTGATTCGTGTTTTTCCTTGTTTCATTAAAATATGAATCACAATAGCCACGCATTTTGGTCTGACTCTGCTTCACATATAGAAAACCGTTACAATATCCCCCGAAGCAGACACATCGACGGCCCTGAAATAACTTCATTGGACTCTATGTAAACTGGAAAGCACATATCCTGAGGCTGCATTTATTGTAGCTGGGGATTTTAACAAGGCTAATCTGAAAACAAGACTCCCTAAATTCTATCAGCATATCGAATGGATCATTGTTATTCTAACTTCCGCAATGCATACAAAGCCCTCCGCCGCCCCCCTTTCGTAAGATTTGACCACGACACCATTTTGTTGTTCCAGCCTATAGACAGAAACTAAAACAGGTAACGCCCGTGCTCAGGTTTGTTCAATGTTGGTCCGACCAATCGGATTCCACGCTTCAAGATTGCTTCAATCACCTGGACTGGGATATGTTCCGCATAGCGTCGGACAATAACTTTTATATTGATGAATACACTGATTTGGTGAGCGAGTTTATTAGCAAGTGCATCGGTGATGCTGTACCCACAGCGACTATTAAAACCTTCCCCAACCAGAAACCGTGGATTTATGGCAGCATTCGCGCAAAACTGAAAGTGCGAACCACAGCTTTTAATCAGGGCAAGGTGACCGGAAACATGACCGAATACAAACAGTGTAGCTATTCCCTCCGCAGTGCAATCAAACAAGTATAGAGACAAAGTAGAGTCGCAATTCAACAGCTCAGACACAAGAGGTATGTGCAGGGTCTACAGTCAATCACGGACTACAAAAAAAAACCAGCCCCGTTGCGGACCACAATGTCTTGCTCCCAGACAAACGAAACAACTTCTTTGCTCACTTTGAGGACAATACAGTGCCACCGACACGGCCCACTACCAAAACCTGCGGGCTCTCCTTCACTGCAGCCAATGTGAGTAAAACATTTAAACATGTTAAACCTCGCAAGGCTGCCGGCCCAGGCGGCATCCTTTGCCGCATCCTCAGAACATGCGCAGACTGGCTGGTGTGTTTACGGACATATTCAATCAATCCTTATCCCAGTCTGCTGTTCCTACATGCTTCAAGAGCGCCACCATTGTTCCTTTTCCCAAGAAAGCTAAGGTAACTAAAGTAAATGACTATCGTCCCGTAGCACTCACTTCCGTCATCATGAAGTGCTTTGAGAGACTAGTCAAGGACCATATCACCTCCACCCTACCTGACACCCTAGACCCACTCCAATTTGCTTACCGCCCCAATAGGTCCACACGCGACACAATCCGAATCACACTGCACACTGCCCTAACCCATCTGGACAAGAGGAATACCTATGTAAGAATGCTGTTCATCGACTACAGCTCAGCATGTAACACCATAGTACCCTCCAAACTTGTCATTAAGCTGGGTCTCGACCCTGCTCTGTGAAACTGGGTCCTGGACTTCCTGACGGGCCACCCCCAGGTGGTGAGGGTAGGAAAAAACATCTCCACCCCGCTGATCCTCAAAACTGGGGCCCCACAAGGGGCCAGCCCTCTCCTGTACTCCCTGTTCACCCATGACTGCGTGGCCATGCACACCTCCAACTCAATCATCAAGTTTGCAGACGACACTACAATGGTAGCCTTGATTACCAATAACGACGAGACGGCCTACAGGGAGGAGGTGAGGGCCCTCGGAGTGTGGTGTCAGGAAAATAACCTCACACTCAATGTCAACAAAACAAAGGAGATGATCGTGGACTTCAGGAAACAGCAGAGGGAGCATTACGGACAAACTGAAATGGTCCACCGACACAGACAGCATTGTGAAGAAGGCGCAGCAGTGCCTCCTTTACCTCAGGGGGCTGAAGAAATTTGGCCTGTAACCAAAAACACTCACAAACCTTTACAGATGCACAATCGAGCGCATCCTGTCGGGCTGTATCACCGCCTGGTATGGCAACTGCTCCGCCCACAACCGTAAGGCTCTCCAGAGGGTAGTGAGGTCTGCACAACGCATCACCAGGGGCAAACTACCTGCCCTCCAGGACACCTACACCACCCGATGTCACAGGAAGGTCAAAAAGATCATCAAGGACAACAACAATTTAACAAGATATCCCTCTAGTGGTGTGGGGTCTGTGCTTTGGCAAAGTGGGTGGGGTTATATCCTGCCTGTTTTGCCCTGTCTGGGGGTATCATTGGATGGGGCCACAGTGTCTCCTGACCCCTCCTGTCTCAGCCTCCAGTATTTATGCTGCAGTAGTTTATGTGTCGGGGGGCTAGGGTCAGTCTGTTATATCTGGAGCACTTCTCCTGTCTTATCCGGTGTCCTGTGTGAATTTAAGTATGCTCTCTCTAATTCTCTCTTTCTCTCTTTCTTTCTCTCTCTCGGAGGACCTGAGCCCTAGGACCATGCCGCAGGACTACCTGGCATGATGACTCCTTGCTGTCCCCAGTCCACCTGGCTGTGCTGCTGCTCCAGTTTCAACTGTTCTGCCTGCGGCTATGGAATTCTGACCTGTTCACCGGACGTGCTACCTGTCCCAGACATGCTGTTTTCAACTCTCTAGAGACAGCAGGAGTGGTGGAGATACTCTTAATGATCGGCTATGAAAAGCCAACTGACATTTACTCCTGAGGTGCTGACCTGTTGCACCCTCGACAACTACTGTGATTATTATTATTTGACCCTGCTGGTCATTTATGAACATTTGAACATCCTGGCCATGGTCTGTTATAATCTCCACCCGGCACAGCCAGAAGAGGACTGGCCATCCCTCATAGCCTGGTTCCTCTCTAGGTTTCTTCCTAGGTTTTGGCCTTTCTAGGGAGTTTTTCCTAACCACCGTGCTTCTACACCTGCATTGCTTGCTGTTTGGGGTTTTAGGCTGGGTTTCTGTACAGCACTTTGAGATATCAGCTGATGTAAGAAGGGCTATATAAATAAATTTGATTTGATTTGAATTACCTGAGCCACTGCCTGTTCACCCCGCTATCATCCAGAAGGCGAGGTCAGTACAGGTGCATCAAAGCTGGGACCGAGAGACTGAAAAACAGCTTCTATCTCAAGGCCATCAGACTGTTAAACAGCCATCACTAACATTGAGTGGCTGCTGCCAACATACTGACTCATCTCTAGCCACTTTAATAATTAAAAATTGGATGTAATAAATATATCACTAACCACTTTAAACAATGCCAGTTTATATAATGTTTACACACCCTACATTACTCATCTCATATGTATATACTGTACTCTATACCATCTACTGCATCTTGTCTATGCCGTTAGGCCATCGCTCATCCATATATTTATATGTACATATTCTTATTAATTCCTTTACACTTGTGTTTAAAAGGTAGTAGTTGTGAAATTGTTAGAATACTTGTTAGATATTACTGCACGGTCGGAACTAGAAGCACAAGCATTTCGCTACACTCGCATTAAGATCGGCTAACCATGTGTATGTGACAAATAAAATTAGATTTGATTTGATTTACCAAATCCTTTTATACATCTCATATTTACTTATATGAGTGCAGCCAATACAAAAAAATATTTCCCAAAATGAATAACAAAGGAACTGACACCGTATCAAAGTCTAAACACAATCTCCGCCCAACCTCTTCAGGATTTTTAAAAACATTTTCTCCTAAAATGACATACCAAGTCTAACTGCCTGTAGCTCAGGACCTGAAGCAAGCATATGTATATTCTTGATAACATTTAAAGGAAACACTTTGAAGTTTGTGGACATGTAAAACGATAATACAAACAAAAAACCATGCGTTTTCTATTTAAAAAATATCTATATATTTACTGTGAAATAAATACAAGAGAAAGGCCATTCATTCAGATAGGATTTTAGGTGTAATTTAGATGTTGTCCACAAGATGGCAGCAGTGTGTGTGCAAAGTTTCAGGCTGATCCAGTGAAGAATTACATCACTACACAACATTTTGTATCAAGTCTGCCAGGAGTTTGCCCAAATGTGCCACATTGGTCAATATATACATTTTCATGAGAACATACAAAAATGCAATGGTAATAAAACATTTAAGTTTACACACTCCCAGAAATATAAAAATAGATTTTTTTCAAACAAAACTACACTACATTTTATCTCTGCGGCCCCAGGATGACAAATCAGAGCAAGATTACTGAATGTATTATTTACCTTCAGAGGTGAATGTATCAAACCAGTTGCCGTGATACGTTGTCTGTTGTTGTGCACTATCCTTAAACAATAGCATGGTGTTTTTTTCCATAATCGCTACTGTAAATTGAACACTGCAGTTAGATTAACAAGAATTGAAACTTTCTGCCCATTAAAGACATGGCTGCTGTATACAACGTTTTCTAATCACATTTTCACATATTGAGCAACAACCGTCCCGGTATAGGGACACCAATCCCTACAATAACACCTGACTAGTTATAATGATCAACAAGACTAAACACAATCTCTGTTTCAATAGGCCTACAATAACACCTGGCTGGTTATGAAGATTGAAAATCTATAGAATCACCAGGTTAACTTGCAATTACAACGAATACAATGTAGCCTCTGTATCCATAACGACACCTCACCTCTGACCAAATCAACATCAAGTGGTTCCTCTGTATCCATAACAACACCTCACCTCTGACCAAATCAACATCAAATGGTTCCTCTGTATCCATAACAACACCTCACCTCTGACCAAATCAACCAATACACATCAAGTGGTTCCTCTGTATCCATAACAACACCTCACCTCTGACCAAATCAACCAATACACATCAAGTGGTTCCTCTGTATCCATAACAACACCTCACCTCTGACCAAATCAACCAATACACATCAAGTGGTTCCTCTGTATCCATAACAACACCTCACCTCTGACCAAATCAACATCAAGTGGTTCCTTTGTATCCATAACAACACCTCACCTCTGACCAAATCAACATCAAGTGGTTCCTCTGTATCCATAACAACACCTCACCTCTGATCAAATCAACATCAAGTGGTTCCTCTGTATCCATAACAACACCTCACCTCTGACCAAATCAACATCAAGTGGTTCCTCTGTATCCATAACAACACCTCACCTCTGACCAAATCAACCAATACACAGCAAGTGGTTCCTCTGTATCCATAACAACACCTCACCTCTGACCAAATCAACATCAAGTGGTTCCTCTGTATCCATAACAACACCTCACCTCTGACCAAATCAACATCAAGTGGTTCCTCTGTATCCATAACAACACCTCACCTCTGACCAAATCAACCAATACACATGAAGTGGTTCCTCTGTATCCATAACAACACCTCACCTCTGACCAAATCAACCAATACACATCAAGTGGTTCCTCTGTATCCATAACAACACCTCACCTCTGACCAAATCAACCAATACACATCAAGTGGTTCCTCTGTATCCATAACAACACCTCACCTCTGACCAAATCAACATCAAGTGGTTCCTTTGTATCCATAACAACACCTCACCTCTGACCAAATCAACATCAAGTGGTTCCTCTGTATCCATAACAACACCTCACCTCTGATCAAATCAACATCAAGTGGTTCCTCTGTATCCATAACAACACCACACCTCTGACCAAATCAACATCAAGTGGTTCCTCTGTATCCATAACAACACCTCACCTCTGACTAAATCAACCAATACACAGCAAGTGGTTCCTCTGTATCCATAACAACACCTCACCTCTGACCAAATCAACATCAAGTGGTTCCTCTGTATCCATAACGACACCTCACCTCTGATCAAATCAACATCAAGTGGTTCCTCTGTATCCATAACAACACCTCACCTCTGACCAAATCAACAAATACACATCAAGTGGTTCCTCTGTATCCATAACAACACCTCACCTCTGACCAAATCAACATCAAGTGGTTCCTCTGTATCCATAACAACACCTCACCTCTGACCAAATCAACCAATACACATCAAGTGGTTCCTCTGTATCCATAACAACACCTCACCTCTGACCAAATCAACATCAAGTGGTTCCTCTGTATCCATAACAACACCTCACCTCTGACCAAATCAACATCAAGTGGTTCCTCTGTATCCATAACAACACCTCACCTCTGACCAAATCAACCAATACACATCAAGTGGTTCCTCTGTATCCATAACAACACCTCACCTCTGACCAAATCAACATCAAGTGGTTCCTCTGTATCCATAACAACACCTCACCTCTGACCAAATCAACCAATACACAGCAAGTGGTTCCTCTGTATCCATAACAACACCTCACCTCTGAACAAATCAACATCAAGTGGTTCCTCTGTATCCATAACAACACCTCACCTCTGACCAAATCAACCAATACACAGCAAGTGGTTCCTCTGTATCGATAACAACACCTCACCTCTGAACAAATCAACATCAAGTGGTTCCTCTGTATCCATAACAACACCTCACCTCTGACCAAATCAACATCAAGTGGTTCCTCTGTATCCATAACAACACCTCACCTCTGACCAAATCAACATCAAGTGGTTCCTCTGTATCCATAACAACACCTCACCTCTGACCAAATCAACATCAAGTGGTTCCTCTGTATCCATAACAACACCTCACCTCTGACCAAATCAACATCAAGTGGTTCCTCTGTATCCATAACAACACCTCAGCTCTGACCAAATCAACAAATACACATCAAGTGGTTCCTCTGTATCCATAACAACACCTCACCTCTGACCAAATCAACCAATACACATCAAGTGGTTCCTCTGTATCCATAACAACACCTCACCTCTGAACAAATCAACATCAAGTGGTTCCTCTGTATCCATAACAACACCTCACCTCTGACCAAATCAACAAATCAACATCAAGTGGTTCCTCTGTATCCATAACAACACCTCACCTCTGACCAAATCAACCAATACACATGAAGTGGTTACTAAACTCTGCATCAAATCAAGAGATCCATAGGCTTACGGATGAAAACAGTAATGTGAAATTAAATAAACTATAAGTAAATAAAACATACCTTCTATCACATTTTCATAGAGTTTTAATTGGCCAAACGGAAGAGCACGCCTGGTATCTCAAGGCGGTAAAAGCTGCTCACTGTCTCCCTGGGCTATTTTGGTCTGCTACTTCAGTCAATTTGCTTAATCTTTGCTCACGGTTAATCCACATATCTCCAGGGAGGACGTGTTTGAACCACGGCCAGGGAAGGACCGAATAACATCCCATTATTAATTAGTGAAATAATGATATAACCCATCCCTGGAAAGCTTTGGAATGAATTGAACACATTTAGGAGCAATAAAATACACATTTCTCGGTATTTCACAGTTCCTATTTGAAGATAAAAAATAATTCTGCATGTGTGTGTGTGTGTGTGTGTGTGTGTGTGTGTGTGTGTGTGTGTGTGTGTGCGTGCGTGCGTGTGTGTGAAAGAGAGAGAGAGAGAGAGAGCAATGCTTAATTTGTAAAATGGGAGATGCCAGAACTGAAAGTTAGCCGGGAGGGGCATTGCATGCATTATCATTACTTTGGCGTGCTGGCATAGAGCAGGAGAGTAGAGGTGCTGGCATAGAGCAGGAGAGTAGAGGTGCGGGCATAAAGCAGGAGAGTAGTGGTGCTGGCATAGAGCAGGAGAGTAGAGGTGCTGGCATAGAGCAGGAGAGTTAGAGGTGCTGGCATAGAGCAGGAGAGTAGAGGTGCTGGCATAGAACAGGAGAGTAGAGGTGCTGGCATAGAGCAGGAGAGTAGAGGTGCTGGCATAGAGCAGGAGAGTAGAGGTGCTGGCATAGAGCAGGAGAGTAGAGGTGCTGGCATAGAGCAGGAGAGTAGAGGTGCTGGCATAGAGCAGGAGAGTAGAGGTGCTGGCATAGAGCAGGAGAGTAGAGGTGCTGGCATAGAGCAGGAGAGTAGAGGTGCTGGCATAGAGCAGGAGAGTTAGAGGTGCTGGCATAGAGCAGGAGAGTAGAGGTGCTGGCATAGAGCAGGAGAGTAGAGGTGCTGGCATAGGACAGGAGAGTAGAGGTGCTGGCATAGAGCAGGAGAGTAGAGGTGCTGGCATAGAGCAGGAGAGTAGAGGTGCTGGCATAGAGCAGGAGAGTAGAGGTGCTGGCATAGAGCAGGAGAGTAGAGGTGCTGGCATAGAGCAGGAGAGTAGAGGTGCTGGCATAGAGCAGGAGAGTAGAGGTGCTGGCATAGAGCAGGAGAGTAGAGGTGCTGGCATAGAGCAGGAGAGTAGAGGTGCAGAATCGTTTTTAATACCTCACAAATGATCAAAATGACAGGCTACTTTGCCACTAACAAACTGAGATCAATAAAAACGACCTTGTCTTGAATCCACCGATAGCTTAGGCCAGGTTTGTGGAGGAGAGATACAGTCGGGAGAACAAGTATTTGATACACTGCTGATTTTGCAGGTTTTCCTACTTACAAAGCATGTAGACGTCTGTCATTTTTATCATAGGTACACTTCAACTGTGAGAGATGGAATCTAAAACAAAAATCCAGAAAATCACATTGTATGATTTTTAAGTAATTCATTTGCATTATATTGCATTTTATTGCTCTATGCATGACAAATTAAGCACTGTGTGTGTGTGAGAGAGAATGTATAAGAATATTGCTATCATTATTTCACACAGAGCTAGATAGATGGAGCAGTGTGTCCATAATGTCCGCCAGTGGTAAGAGCAGTGCTCTACACTAGCAGGAGTAGGACCTACTCTACTTTAACGTAAGCAGCGGTCTGTAATTAGATTAAGGCTTTCCTGGGCTTTAGGGATTAGAAGGATGTTTTACGTAGGTGCTGAGAGAGAGAGAGAGAGAGAGAGAGAGAGAGAGAGAGGGGAAAGGAGAGGAAGCTTTGCCTCACAGCAGGTAGCGGAAGGATTTCAACAGGGACTCTGATGCTGTGTTGGAGTGCAGGAGAAATACTGTCAGATAAAATGTGAGATATACTATCAGGTATACTGTGATATATACTGTGAGATATACTGTGATATATACTGTGAGATATACTGTGATATATACTGTGAGATATACTGTGAGATATACTGTGAGATATACTGTGATATATACTGTGATATATACTGTGATATATACTGTGAGATATACTGTGAGATATACTGTGAGATATACTGTGAGATATACTGTGAGATATACTGTGAGATATACTGTGAGATATACTGTGATATATACTGTGAGATATACTGTGAGATATACTGTGATATATACTGTGAGATATACTGTGATATATACTGTGAGATATACTGTGAGATATACTGTGAGATATACTGTGAGATATACTGTGATATATACTGTGATATATACTGTGAGATATACTGTGATATATACTGTGAGATATACTGTGATATATACTGTGAGATATACTGTGATATATACTGTGATGTATACTGTGATGTATACTGTGATATATACTGTGAGATATACTGTGAGATATACTGTGAGATATACTGTGATATATACTGTGATATATACTGTGAGATATACTGTGAGATATACTGTGATATATACTGTGAGATATACTGTGATATATACTGTGAGATATACTGTGATATATACTGTGAGATATACTGTGAGATATACTGTGAGATATACTGTGATATATACTGTGAGATATACTGTGATATATACTGTGAGATATACTGTGAGATATACTGTGAGATATACTGTGAGATATACTGTGAGATATACTGTGAGATAAACTGTGATATATACTGTGAGATATACTGTGAGATATACTGTGATATATACTGTGAGATATACTGTGATATATACTGTGAGATATACTGTGAGATATACTGTGAGATATACTGTGAGATATACTGTGAGATATACTGTGATATATACTGTGAGATATACTGTGATATATACTGTGATATATACTGTGATATATACTGTGAGATATACTGTGATATATACTGTGATATATACTGTGATATATACTGTGAGTTATACTGTGAGATGGAAGTGGCGTGGTGAGGAAAGGAAGCAGGAAAGGAGCAGATTGTAGAGGAGAGTGAGGTGGTGAGGAAAGTAAGCAGGAAAGGAGCTGAGTGTAGAGGAGAGTGAGGTGGTGAGGAAAGGAGCTGAGTATAGAGGGAAGTCATGTGGTGAGGAAAGGAGCTGAGTATAGAGGGAAGTGATGTGGTGAGGAAAGGAGCTGAGTTTAGAGGGATGTGGTGAGGAGAGGAGCTGAGTATAGAGGGAAGTGATGTGGTGAGGAAAGGAGCTGAGTTTAGAGGGAAGTGATGTGGTGAGGAAAGGAGCTGAGTGTAGAGGGAAGTCATGTGGTGAGGAAAGGAGCTGAGTGTAGAGGAGAGTGAGGTGGTGAGGAAAGGAAGCACGAAAGGAGCTGAGTGTAGAGGGAAGTGATGTGGTGAGGAGAGGAGCTGAGTATAGAGGGAAGTGATGTGGTGAGGAAAGGAGCTGAGTTTAGAGGGAAGTGATGTGGTGAGGAGAGGAGCTGAGTATAGAGGGAAGTGATGTGGTGAGGAAAGGAGCTGAGTTTAGAGGGAAGTGATGTGGTGAGGAAAGGAGCTGAGTGTAGAGGGAAGTCATGTGGTGAGGAAAGGAGCTGAGTGTAGAGGAGAGTGAGGTGGTGAGGAAAGGAAGCACGAAAGGAGCTGAGTGTAGAGGGAAGTGATGTGGTGAGGAAAGGAGCTAAGTGTAGAGGGAAATGATGTGGTGAGGAAAGGAGCTGAGTGTAGAGGGAAGTCATGTGGTGAGGAAAGGAGCTGAGTGTAGAGGGAAGCGATGTGGTGAGGAAAGGAGCTGAGTGTAGAGGGAAGTGATGTGGTGAGGAAAGGAGCTGAGTGTAGAGGGAAGTGATGTGGTGAGGAAAGGAGCTGAGTGTAGAGGGAAGTGATGTGGTGAGGAAAGGAGCTGAGTGTAGAGGGAAGTGATGTGGTGAGGAAAGGAGCTGAGTTTAGAGGGAAGTGATGTGGTGAGGAAAGCTGAGTGGGAGTGGAAGGGGAGGAGGTGGGGAGGAGGTGGAGAAGGAGAAGGAGGGAGGGAGTGGAGGAGAGGAGGTGGAGGAGGAGAAGGGAGGGAGGGAGTGGAGGGGGAGGAGGTGGGAGGGAGAGGAGGAGGAGGAAGGGAGTTAGTGGAGGAGGAGGAGGGATGTAGTGGAGGGGACGAGGAGGAGGGAGGGAGTGGAGGGGGAGGAGGGGAGGGAGGGAGTGGAGGGGGAGGTGGCAGGGAGAGGAGGAGGAGGAGGAGGAGGAGGAGGAGGAGGAGGAGGAGGAGGGAGGGAGTTAGTGGAGGAGGAGGTGGCAGGGAGAGGAGGAGGAGGAGGTGGAGGGATGTAGTGGAGGAGGGGGAGGAGGGATGTAGTGGAGGGGGAGGAGGTGGCAGGGAGAGGAGGAGGAGGGAGGGAGTTAGTGGAGGGGGAGGAGGTGGCAGGGAGAGGAGGAGGAGGAGGTGGAGGGATGTAGTGGAGGAGGAGGAGGAGGGATGTAGTGGAGGGGGAGTAGGAGGGAGGAAGTTAGAGGAGGAGGAGGAGGACGAGTGAAGGAGTGGAGGAGGAGGAGGAGGAGGAGGAGGAGGAGGAGGAGGAGGAGGAGGAGGAGGAGGGAGGGAGGGAGTGGCACATGTGCTGTAGCCATGTAGCCATGTTCTGTAGCCATGTGCTGTGGCCATGTAGCCATGTGCTGTAGCCATGTAGCCATGTGCTGTAGCCATGTGCTGTGGCCATGTAGCCATGTAGCCATATACTGTAGCCATGTTCTGTAGCCATATAGCCATGTGCTGTAAACATGTAGCCATGTTCTGTAGCCATGTAGCCATGTTGCCATGTTCTGTAGCCATGCTGCCATGTTCTGTAGCATGTTGCCATTTTCTGTAGCCATGTTCTGTAGTCATGTTGCCATGTTCTGTAGCCATGTTCTGTAGCCATGTTCTGTAGCCATATAGCCATGTTCTGTAGCCATATAGCTATGTGCTGTAGCCATGTAGCCATGTTCGGTAGCCATATGCTGTAGCCATGTTCTGTAGCCATATAGCCATGTGCTGTAGCCATGTAGCCATGTTCGGTAGCCATATGCTGTAGCCATGTTCTGTAGCCATATAGCCATGTTATGTAGCCATGTAGCCATGTTCTGTAGCCATGTGCTGTAGCCATGTGCTGTAACCATGTAGCCATGTGCTGTAGCTATGTTCTGTAGCCATGTTCTGTAGCTATGTTCTGTTGCCATGTATCCATGTTCTGTAGCCATATAGCCATGTGCTGTAGGCAGGTAGCCATGTTCGGTAGCCATGTAGCCATGTTCTGTAGCCATATAGCCATGTGCTGTAGGCAGGTAGCCATGTTCGGTAGCCATGTAGCCATGTTCTGTAGCCATGTTCTGTAGCCATGTAGCCATGTTCTG